>NW_026934679.1:0-6169 GCF_032062105.1 Saccostrea cuccullata | reverse complement strand
TGGGTCTAAATTTGAAGCCCTTCACCGGCAAACGGTGACGTGTCCATATGAGTGAAAAATTCTCGAGCGCGACGTTAAACAATAAACAATCAATCAATCACTGAAAATCCTTTGAGTCATTCAAGAATACTTGTTTTGTTTTAGATGTATTTACTTTCAGAAGTGTTATGTCCCCCTTCGAAGAATGGAGGACATATTTCTTTGCTTCTGCTGTCTGTCTGTCCTCTAACAGTTTCCGGTCATTTTTTTCGCACAAGGTACACTTAAGGACATTGGCAACGTTTCTGGTTTTCGTATAGAATTTTTCAAGATTTTTTGAACAGGTTTAATGGTACCAAACATGTTCAATTCAGGTCCTTTTTACCCATCAAGCCAGCCTTCCTTTAACGATTTTGTCAAATCAATGTTTTTACAATTTTCAATGCATTTCCTATGTAAAATGTTGATAAAATGGGCCTATATTATTTTTAACCATACATTTTCTCTAAAACCCATTTATTTTATAAGGTTTATACATGAAACACATTGTTGAAACCTTATTTCCGATGACATGCATATAATTTGGCTGAAAATACGAATATTGAAACAAAACACAGAAATACCAGCACTTTTCTTTAATTTTGAGTTACTTCCCTTTACTGCAATAACATCTAATCAATAATCATAATGATCAAGAGAGTGGTTGTTTGTTTCTATTCTATAATTTACTTAATTGGAAACGAACTGTCAAAAAACATTTTTGCAAGGATTTATAGTAACTTTTTAATGGTACATCATTCACATAACCTATGGAATCGTTCTCATTCGGTCCACCTAGCTATCAACACTTCAGCATAATTATTTCACACCTTTGCACTTCCCAGCATTCATTTACCTATTCTAAATGACGACCTGTTAACTGTCTGCCCCTCAACACAATGTAAACAAATCCATCGCTGCTTTTCTTTTATTACTGTAGAGTTGAATATATCCGATAAAAAAAAAACACACGTGCTTTTGTTTACCTCTCAGTCTGTTACATTAGTCTCGTTCAACCAGACCCTCGGCTGTCTCCGTAAATCTCCGACCACCCAGAGGGTCTGGTAAAGATACGTGATATCGATTGTAACGCCAAAGCGAGGCTTACCGAAATTCTGGTAAAGTTTTTGATTGGCTGAAAAGAACACACCTACAAGATTTAAACAAATACATGATAAATCAGCAGAAAAATAACTTAAAGATGTAAAATTTATATGTCTAAAAGTTAAAACCGTTAGAGAGGAATTGTTTACGGTAATGCCCACCAGTTATAGGTAAGCGTGTTTTATTTTGTCTTGCAAATATTCTGTACGAAAGCAAAAGTGAAAGTAGTATAGTCTTACCTGTGTAATACACATTCTTTCGATTGATATTGTAATTTCTCGTTTGGTATCCCTAATTAAAGACCAGTTTTATTAATATAAAGTAACAATCAAGCAGAAGAAACGTATATAACGTTTGCTTACAAAAAGGATTTTTAAAATGAAAACAAGTTAGCGCCCTCTGACGGTTACAAACGCTTACGTGATTCTTTACCAGACTCTCTGCTGGTCGGAGTTTACGGAGACAGCCGAGCGTCTGGTTGAACGAGACTATCTGTTACATATGATTTCTTTGTTTTCAGCGCCTAGAGAATTCCATACGGGAGATCACTCTCAATGACTTTTTTTCATAAGTAAAGAAACCTGGGTATAAACCTTTTTTCTCCGGAAACCCTTCGTTGCCAATGACCTTAAAGAAATAAAGTTAGGTACATGTATATAGTGTTATCTTAAGAAAACTAGACAGTGTACGGAGGTAGGGCGGTCAAGATACCGGGTACATGTAAGTATAAGAGGCCCACGGACCTTATAGGTCATCTGAGTATCATGTAACAACTTTCCAACAATTGAATTTGGTTCGTGTTTTGAACCAGAGGCTATGAAATTCACAATTTTGAAAGAGACACCATTGTTTATCATAATTATACAATTAGTATGCAAACTCTGGTAGATCAGAATAACAAAGAGGAAATGCATTTCCACTTTTAAACCAGTTGTGCACCCAACCCACAGGAACCACTGACTCAGGGGCCCTGAAATTTACCATTTTGCTAGATGCACCTTTCTTCATCATAAATATATAAACTTACATTATTGGCATTAATATCCAGGAGCAAAGTAAAAGAATTTCAAAGAATTCATACATTTTCAATGTATTATCATTTGATCCCCGCCTTAACACCAGAACCCCTGACCTAGGGACCATGAAATTCACAATTTTGGAAGAGACATCCTTCCTTCAAATAACTATATGATGACCGTCAAGCAAAAACCACCCTTAAGTGAAAATTTTGACATTTTGAGTTGTTCAGACGAGATGTTGTTCTTTTTTTCTTTTTTTTAACAATCATGTTTGTCAGTTTAATTTTCTTTTAAGACATGTACGTTGTCGATATCTAAATTTATAAGGCAACAGAAAAACTTTCCTGTGTCTCATGCATACGAATTTAAATAAATTTGGAAAATGGATATTATATCTGCGAATAAGGGACATTCTGATAACAAACGGTCCTATCATTTTGCAGAGAGAGGTTGTTTGTATATCATGTTTGATGTCCCTCTCGAGAATTGTTCACTGATATGGAGACACCACCGGAGAAGTGGTGTGGAGAAAAATTGTGTCCTATACTATGTACAAAGGGCCATTGAGCAGGTAGGGATCTTTTTCATGCCAGCGCCTGCTGCGACACGGAAACTTGGTTTAAACGGTCTCATCGGAAGGACTGGTGTCCACGTTCCGCGGTGGGATTCGAACCCGCAACGAGAGAGAGGGATATTATGTCACACATAAAATAAATCAAGGCGTTCGTCGAAAATACTTGCGGTCCTTGTGTTTTTTCCAAATGAATTTATGTGCGAGGATCGTATATTCTGGTCATTGTTTCCAAATGTGTATTTCAGGGAAACTTCTTAGATTCTATAGGCGAAATCAGGTGTTATTTAAAAGTGTGCATGTGACAATGCTTCATATATCATCTCTTTTCAATATAAAATCGAATGTCACGCCAGGTGCACAAACGCGTGCTTAAAAGAGAAAGCAGCCAAATCTTATCTTTAAATTTTACGTTTTAAAAATATTAACATGTGCGGAAATTTTCATCCTGGTAAATGTTTTTTTTTATTTATAGAATATGAACTCGAGTCACACTACAAATTACAAATTCACTCCTGATAATACATTTGTATATGCATAGCTGAAACAAATACGCATGTAGGTAAGGCATTCATTGTATTAATTTTAGCAAAATTGTCGTCTACAATCAAGCAGGAAATAACCCATTGTCAATTATTTTCAAAAAATTAATTCTTTTCCTAAAACAGACATTTATTTATCATGGAGACTTGCTAACAGTCAAAAATATATTCCTTTGCAAGTCCTGTACATTGATAAAAGGTGGTGGATGTTGGCATTCTTTTAATTTAATAAGTAACATACTAGTATATATAGACGGAGAAAAATTGATTTGTGAACTTGCTCTCCACCACGATATCCCGATCTACTCTTTAATCTAACGTAGCAAGAAGTAAATGCAAGTTCGTAATTTTCACTAGGAAGATCACATGCAGGTAAACATATATTAAAGGGTTTTTTTTTTCACGCAACGCTAGATCTTGGAAAATCAGATCGAGAGCTAGGAGTATTTATCAAATTATGAACACTTTTGTCGAATGATTTGAAAAACTTTTTGATATGTTTTTTTTAAATATATATGCATGGAAAAATATTTAAGCGTTATCATTTTAGTAGACCCTGACACTGTAGATGCAAGAGTGAAAAAAAATTTAAAGTTTACTGGTATTTTGTCAATATAGTGAGATTCCATCAGGAGACAATAAAATGATGAAAAGCGTTGTATAAAAAATGCTATTTTTAATTTGCTGTTTAAATTATTATCCCCAAACAACGTTTGTAATAATAAATGATACAGAGTCTCGGTTTATAGTGCTTAATGGAAGATACAAAATTAAACAAATCATTAAATGAATGATGTTGACACCGCAAAGTATACATAATTATGTTTGCCTGAAAAGCTCCTAAGTTTTTGCATTTCATTAGCATCGCGGTGATATATGCCTATATCTCATTACTTTCCATGATTTTGAGCGGTCACCCATCCAAGGGTTAAACAGGCTCGCCGTTGCTTAACTTGCCTGAAATAGAGACTATGAGAGAGACTTGACCGCATCCCTGGAAAAGCTAGCTCCCCAGCGAGGAAGTATACATCTATGTTCCCTTTACTAGTATATTGTATTAGTATACTGTCCGCTACAGATGTCAAACTCAAAAGTGGGATATATCATGATAAAAAAAAAGATTTCTAGATAATTTCAGAAATATCTTGTATATAAAAAAAAGGTTTCTAGATAACTTGTCCTCTTTTATCCTTAGCAGTGAAACTAAAGGTGATGACCCTTTCTCAATGTTTAAATTTAAACAGATTGAATGTTTATATGTTGTTAAACGTCCATCTCGAGAATTTTTAAACTGTCATAATGAGACGCCACCACTTGCCGGTGGAGAGCTGCAAATATTCCTATAACCGGCACTTAGGGCCTTTGAGCAGTGAGGAATCTTTTTCGTGCCAGCACTTACTGCGACACGGGACCGCGGTTTATACAGACTCATCCGAAGGATCGGTCTTCATGTAAATTTTACTACCTACCTAACCCCCCCCCCCCACTTTCAGAACACTTGGACTCCTTGTGAGTTTGTAAGGATGGTCGGATGTTCGAATATTTGATGTTTATGAGGTGACAGAGAATGGCCAGCATTCCTCCTCCTTCTGCACGCAGTGGAACTTCTTCGTCATGTGTGTAAAATGTTGGGTAGACTGAGATAGAATATATACGATATTACTAATATACGAGAAGCATTTTATTCGAAAAACAGTCCGATGTGCAGTCTTCGCACGTGAAACATGTTCTCTTTTTACTATTAAATTTCTTTATGTGTTTATTTTTCTATAAGGACGGTAATCTAATGTACATTTGTGCCTGTATGGTTCGAGGACTTTAAAAGCTGCTCTAAATAGGCCCATGACTTACTCGTTTTTTTTTTGTCTCTAAACTTTTTTTTTTTTGCTTTTGACTAACTGGTACATTTTCAGAGGATCTTCATGATATATATATAGTGTTGTCCTGTGAAACTTACCTCATGGCAACCTGTTGTTTTGTTGTGTTTTTTTTTTAACTGTGACATGTATGTTTTTTTTATTTTCAGATCAGATCGCATAACTGACTTAAATATTGAGAAATTTTAAGTCTAACTTTCACTTTCATAGATATATGCGTAAAGCACAAGAGGATGGACTCTCATATTTTGTTTGGCAATCTTCTATATATTAATGACATTAGACTACATGTATGTGATTGTACTGTAGAAAGTATACATTTTTTAAAACAAAGCTTAATCATATGCCTTACCCTTTTTTTCATTTTTTCAGGTCATGTTTTTATACCCCCGCAAACGAAGGTTGGGGGGGGGGGGTTGGATATAGGAATCACCTTGTCCGTCCGTCTGTCTGTGCAATCGTGTCCGGTCCATATCTTTCTTACAGAGGGACATTAGAATCTACTACTCCACACTAAGATTGCTCATGACCTAAGGGTGTGTCATGACCTTGACCCAAGGTCATTTGGGAAAGTTCAAGGTCACTGGAAGAAAATTTTCATAAATCATGTTTTATACATATCTTTTATAGATACACTTGGTAGGTTCTCATTTCACACAAAGATTGCTCATGACACGGAGATGTGTCATGACCTTGACCTAAGGTCATTTGGGAAAGTTCAAGGTCACTGGAAGAAAAATTTTTATATTCCCTGTCCGGTCCATATCTTTCTTATGAATAAACTTAGTAGGTTCTCATTACACACAAAGATTGCCCATGACCTAAGGGTGTGTCATGACCTTGACCCAAGGTCATTTTGGGAAGTTGAAGGTCACTGGAAAAAAAATTTCATAATTTGTGTAGGGTCCATATCTTTCTTATAGATAAACTTGGTACGTTCTCATTTCACACAAAGATTGCCCATGACCCAAGGGTGTGTCATGACCTTGACCCAAGGTCATTTGGAGAATTTCAAGGTCACTGGTAGAAAAATTTCAT
>NW_026934678.1:0-6193 GCF_032062105.1 Saccostrea cuccullata | reverse complement strand
TCTGATTGGCTGACACTAAAGTCTCAATATCTTTCTTGTTTTTGACGAAATCCTTTGAAATTTTGAACATGCCACATTAGGATATCCTACAACATGATATATAGAAATAATAGAAAACACGTGCATGCACGTGCGCTGCAATCTGATTGGCTGAAACTTGAAATGGCTATATCTCCTTTGTTTTTTTGACAAAAAGCTTTGAAATTTAAAACAAAGTCATGCATTAGAATATCCTACAATATGATATAGAGAAATTTTCATAAAATCACGCGATTGCACGTGCGCTGCAATCTGATTGGCTGAAACTTTAAATGGCTATATCTCCTTTGTTTTTTTGAAGAAATGGTTTGAAATTTAAAACATAGTCATGCATTAGGATATCCTACAATATGGCATTGAAAAATATTTTCATGAAATCACGCGATTGCACGTGGCGCAATCTGATTGGCTGAAACTTTAAATGGCTATAACCCCCTTTGGTTTTCATCCAAACAGGATGGGATTTAGAACATAGATAGATATTAGGGACTCCTACAAGAAGGTATGATCATCTTGCAAATGCACACAGTTTGTCTTTTTTAATGAAGCTTACAGGGAATATGGCACCAAAAGGGAGTTGGGGAGCGTTTGGGACATTGTAACGGTCTCCGTTACAATTAGCACTAGTTTTACTTGTTTCTTTTATTTTTCTTCTTCCTGGGTACTTTTTGTCCGCGAATGATCTTGTAAACTGTTCATCTGATGTGGGAAAAACCCTTTTTTAGGGTAAGTAACATGTTATGAGATTTGCGGAATCAAGGTCATTTCGCGCACTGCTTAAAACGCGCACGTGCAACATGTAAAATGACCAATATAATTGATATAGCCGTAACTTTTCTATTTTTGGATGAAATGTGTTAAAACTAGAATATAAGAATATATTAGTATTATAGACAAGAGGACATTATCAAATTATCATGAATACGCGCATGCACGTGCGCTTCGCTCTGATTGGCTATACAAAAATCTCAATATCTTATTTGTTTTTTACAAAAACTTTGAAATTTAAAACATAGTATCATTAAGATATCCTACGTTGATATAAATAATTTTCATGAAAACACGCGCATGCACGTGCGCTGCAGTCAGATTGGCTTAAACAATAAATGGCTATAACTCCCTTGGTTTTCAACCAAACAGGATGGGATTTAGAACATAGGCACATATAATGGACTCCTACAAAAAGGTATGGTCATCATGCACATGCATGCACGTGCGTGCATTGCAATACGTATAATTACAAATGTATTTGATTTAGCGTATTTTCGAATACTTTTTGATTAAATGTCTTGATATTATGTACATTAAAATAAATCAATTGTGTAGATACGATGAAAGGTCATTCCAAATACGCATGCAAGGTGCGCACGTGGAATGCAAATATTTGCATATACTTGGTATGTTTAAGGAAAAACGTTGTTTAAGTTTAAGATGCATGGAGTTTAGTTTATTTAAAGACGCTTAAAAGAATGAGGCACCAAAATGAATTTGGGAAGCGTTTGGGGAAAATCTGTAACTTTTACAATTAGTATAGTTTTTTTCAAACTGATTTAATTCAACAGTGCGCATTTAGATAAGTATATACGGGAAAAATTTATTATTCATTCAATATTTAAGTTAATAAAAATAATTACAATCCTTAAGACAAAAAAAGTTAATGACATCTGACGTTTATGATTTATGTAAATGTACACATTCTGATTAAAAATGATAGAATATTGAAAAATACCAATGGCGGGAACATGTGCTACACATGTGCTTGGCCCAGTCAAAATTTTCACAATTCAAGTTAATAATTGTGTGACCTAACATATATTGACTAGAAACATATCAAATGGATTTTAATAATAAGTTTGGTAATATACATTGCATATAAATGTGCCAATTAAATAATAACCTGGAGAAAATAAAGAGTGTAGATGTAAAACCAACTTTTATTCTAGGATGAGGCACCAGATTCTAACTTCTGGCAAAGAAGAGCTCGACGAAAAGTTACAAAAACAATATAAGAGTTATCGCTCTTTGCTCATAATAAAAATTGGTCCCCCCCAAATACCACACCTAACACTAGCAATAAAAAAAAATTGCTAACGCTCTAAAATCCTATTTCGTGGAAAGAGGGGGGTGGGGGTTGGGGTGTAGTGGCCAACTTTTTTCAAGGCCAAATTATTCTCACGTCCAATTTTTTTTTGCATACAATACTACATTTCTTTGATATCACTATGCTGTAGTTAAAATAGGAGGGGGCGATCAAACTTTCAATGGACATTTTTCAATAGTAAAAATAATGTTGGGAGAAAAAAATATGCAGGTGGCAGGCCCCCTGCTGCTCCCATTGCTACGTGCCTGGGTTTGTGAATAATCCCTCATTTTCTTACAAAATCTGAAAATAGGAGCTGGCCACTCAAGGTTTTAGAGTATTTGGCTCCTGTATTGTTACTCTAAGAGTCTTGTCAGACTAAAACCACAATAAAAGGAAAAAATGAAACCAATAAATGACTGGCATAATTCTAATAGCTTTTAAGACAACACAAAGTGTAACAACACATTGTCAGAGCTGGTGAATGGAAACCTCTCAGTGTACTATCATGGTGTATGGGGTACGATATGTGATGATTACTGGGACAATAAAGATTTCGTGCTGTTATATATTGCGAATACTGGGATAATACAAGGTCCTAAAATCTTCTTTATATTTGAGACTTAATACATGTACTGAGGAAATGTAAATATGTATGTCATGAGTTACGTACCGGTACTGAAATATTCTCTCAGATTTAAAACAAGACCTTTGTTTTTAACAAAAGGCAATTTTTCTTTTAAGTTTTCATTTCAAAGGAGATAAAACAGGAAAATACTTTTGTACTTGCCTCGTCTTTCATAACATATTTCTTAAGACTTCAAACAATTCAGTATATGATATTTAAAGACTGTTAGATTTTATATCATTGCTCACGTACCTTTAGTTTATGTTGTGTCCTTCTGACTTTAAAGTCATATAAATAATTGTAGTATTAATTTTGAATGACTGAGCGGTTAATTTAGATATTGAATCTCATTTTGCTCTTCACCAGGTGCGTTTTACACTCTGCTCCAACACCTCTGTCATCTTCTAAATTACAATGACCTCTGTCATCTTCTAAATTACAAGATTCTTGTAAAACGAAAATGAATAATAGATTTCCACCAAGCTGGTAATTTTTTTTAATGAATATGAATATATGATTTTTTTAATATTGATCTGTAGCACTTCTTTTGTTCCTTCAAAAGAAGAAGGTATGGTTTCCATACAAACTTTGCCCTGCGATTTTCTAAAAAATGAAACTGGTGTAAAAGTTGAAAACTTTTTAAATAATTGAAATTCAATGCAGAAAAACCATACAAGTCATTTTTCTCACATGTGTTTTCAAATGCTAATTATGACATCATAAACATGTGCATTTTCCCGTAATTTCTTAAAAAGTTGCAGAAGACACCAATTTTCAATGGAATTTTCTTTCAGATAACATTGTCCACAGGCATCGCCCACAAAGATCTTGAGATATGTGATTTGTTATTGAATTTTGCACAAAATATCAGAAAATTAACGTGGGCGACGGCTGTGGACACTGTTTTCTTAAGGAAAAATCACCCTTGAAATGTGCCATTTTAGGCTTTTTCTGTTGAAAATAGAAGAATGATTCACATAAATGAGGTAATATTTGCAGAATGGTAAACCTTCATGTCATATTCTTTCCTGATTCATCAGAGACATTTATTAACTAATATTTAAGACAGTTTTAAAACTGTTTGATGTCATTTCATTTTTAGGGCGCAATAAAGCTAAAACCAAAAATCTTCTTTGAATATTTATTTAAATAGCTTCAATATATACATGATATATATGGCACTATTTTGTTTTGAATTTTTACACACATTTTTATGTTGAAACCAAATAGACATAGTAAGAAAATATCAACTAATAGAGAGCTTAAAACACGTGACATCATTGGCAAACATCCGAAACAATCAATGTTTATACAATGTTCATTGACATTTAATTTTTTGACAACCCAAACTACTTTTTAGACGACAATAGAGGTGTAAGCGGAGCCCTCCCTCTGGTGAAAGATTGATTGAATATTGCAATTCGAATTAGAAATCGCAATAAAAATGAGCTTTCTGTACTTTCTGATAATTTACCATGCGATAAATCTCTGAAAAGATACCTTAAATTAGGTAACATTTCAAAATTGCAATAAGAAACAATAACTTTACTATGCATGATATAAAACGATTACAAAACAGTATTTTTTTTAAAAAAAGAGAAGGAGCCATTGCATATTCAGAAGCTCACTTTGGAAGAGGGAAAGATCAGATCTGGCTTGATGACGTTCGCTGCAATGGTAAAGAGACTGATATTAAAATGTGCTTACATCTCGCACTTGGAAAACACGACTGTGGACACTTTGAGGATGCCGGAGTTTCTTGTTCATGTAAGAGACTTTTCAATGACTTTTCTTTTCAAAGAATTTTTTTCTTTGTTAAGCTTTTGTTTTTAAAATGTGGCGATGAAAAATAACATTTTATTGATGAACTTAGATAATATCGTTGAGTACATGTTGTCGACAGCAACAATACGAAGGGGGATTAAGAGTTCGCAAACTATCTCCTTATTTACAAAGCAATAATTCAGATCAGAATAAATTTGGCACACATAGAGTCATGTTTTATCAAAAGCATATGTAATTAAACGCTTTGCCCCATTTTAGTGACGTCACAATGTGAGAATGGCGTCAATATGTAGGTCACTTCGCAGGGTAAATAAGGAAGCATACGGAATATTCTACCTTGACTAAATCAGTGAAACATTATGACGTCATAGTAGGCGAAATGACGTCAATTTATGACTACAAGTTTTCGTAATATTGGTATTGAGAGATGTAATTTAAGGCTCATTGATACTCAAATAAGAGAGATAACTCTTACGCGGATATGTTAAGGAAGTATATAAGTCATTTTTCGGAAAATTTAGACTTTTAAAAGAAAATTAAGTTTGAAAATTTACCAAAACCGCTAATAAACGTAAACTATTATTATCTATTGCACAAAGATAAAAGGATGTCCAACGCAACGACGTGCACCACCACCACGGCATCACGTGACTTATTTTAATAGCGAAATTTCCCTTAATAAAAAAGCTAACAGAACAACAATACCCCGGAGTTTAGTATTTTCTTTGAGTTAATAATGTAGTTGAAAAAAAATCTATTTTGTCTAAAAAGTGCTGCTAGAATCCCACTGTCCCGTCAGTAAAATAATTATTCCACACATTTGCACGAAACCTTACCCGATGTTTTGAATTTTTTACATATGAATCGAGATTTTTCGTAAAACCATGCTTAATGTTGTTCTGTTGCATTATTTTTGTCACAAATGACAGAGGAAAGGCCGACCGGGATACGCATATAGCTGACTGTTTTCGAAAGAGAATATAATCGATGAAAATAAATTACCATACATGTTTTATCAACTGAACTTCATATCAATTTCACAAAATATTCAGGATATTTGCTTTTAAACTCCATTTTACGTATCCTTGTACATGCCGTCCTAGCCAAATTCTTTTTACACGACATGATCAATTCCCAAGTTACTTGATGTCTACATATGACGTCATCGATGGTAGATTTTAACCAAAATAACAGAATACAGCATAACAAAACTAGTGCTAATTGTAACGGGGACCGTTACAGATGTTCCCCAAACGCTCCCCAACTCCCTTTTTGTGCCATATTCCCTGTAAGCTTCACTGAATAAGACAAACTCTATGCATTTGAGACTTTCATAACGTTTACCCAGAAGTGTACAAAGTTCATTTAAATTTTGCGTGCGTATGTGAATGCATGTGCGTAATGACCATATCATCTTGTCTACACAATCTATATATTTTTATATACTAAATATTAAAGCATTTAATCCAAAAGTAAAAAAAGATACGCTCATTCAAGTGTTCTTTTTTTATTTTGTTCATTTCACGTGCACGCACGTGCATACATGAGCATGGTGACCATATATTCTTGTAGATGTCCGTTACATCTATCTATGTTCTAAATCCCACCCCGTTTGGTTGAAAATAGCTGTTTAAAGTTTCAGCCAATCAGAATGCAGCGCA
>NW_026934677.1:0-62298 GCF_032062105.1 Saccostrea cuccullata | reverse complement strand
AAAAGAGGGAATTCGAAATATTTAGATTTAAGTTTTGTTTATCTATGAAATCTCATTTGATTGAATAAACTGTGCTAAGTTATAGAATGCTTCACATATTCATTTGAAAAGATTTCCATTTTTCCTGTTTTTACATTCTACTATATTTCAATGGCTAAAAGATAATTTATTCTGACCAGATTCAAGAGAAATATATTATTGTACGTAGTTTTCAAGAAAATATAATATAAACTTATATGTGTTACACTGTTTTCCTCGCATGGATTTTTCGATTTGAAAAATTCGATACGTTCTCCTCCAGCCGTATTATGTTTAAAATATTGCAAAGCAGGGGAACAACAATGATTTTTTAAACAAAATTGATTATATTCTTTTTAAATTTTATATTTTTTTTAAATTTGTTTTTTCTTATTTTATGTCAGTCGGTACTAATATTGTCTTTCTAATTAATATTCAAAATAAAGAGAATTACAAAAGTGCTGATTGACAGTTTTTCGTGATGTCTTATGCGGTCTAATAAATTCACCACCGACTCTTGCGATCGGACTGATTACGTCCTATTTTGAACACAAAAAAATACGTTTGAAGTAAATAAGTAACCTATACAGGTATACTGAGTCAACTTATTAATACAACAAAACAAAACATAAATATGTTACTCTTTATTGCCGATAGGTTTCGCCGTTTGTTGATGCTAAAGAATTGACCTGTCAGAAAAATCACGACTTTTTAGCCGTAAGATGTATCAGTTGTTTTTAAATTTTACAATCCCATCTATTCAAATCAAGCCGGGCTAATTACTCAATTAGTCATAATGAGGTACCAGTTGTGTATATATATTTCTCGCAGTAACCTTGTATACTCATAATTTTAACCATACCTTGAAAGGTAAGCATGGCTTTCAAATTTTTCGTTGATAAGATTTTTTATTTTCTTCAAAATTTTACTAATGCAACAAATTACAATCTTTTTGACAAATGCATTTTAGATGGTTTTTAAATTTCAGTTATTGAGAATTTCAAGTCACTTCAAATTTTATGTGGTTAATAGTTAATTCTTGATAAATGAAAGCGATATACTATATCGGTAATTTTATTCTTGACAGATTTGTTTAACATTGAATATGAAGTACATGTATTTGATAATCGCAATTGCCTGTGGATTCTGCACGGCAGAGTTGATAGAAAAAGAGAAAACTGAACGTAAATATTTTTTTCTTGCTTCATTACGAGGGTTGATCCAAAAGTTCGTGGAATTTCTTCATATTTTATTCATTTTTAAGTTGAATTCGTTGAAAATTACAAATGAAAATATAGACACTTGATGAATATTTAAAATTTAAAAACATTTTTAATATCTTTGATAGCAACTATATGGCAGTTGCCATAGAAACGGTTGTTTAGAAATGCGGGGGAGAGATTAAAGCGTTTATTATTACTTTAATTCTTAATACGTAAAATGAGAATTAAACCGCCCTATATAAAACGAAAATTATGTCATTATTACGATTGCTTGATCTTTTATAAACCTTTGTATGAGAGATTTACTGATTTTACTGGATATTTAGTTTATAAATTGATGATTTATTGTTCATCTTTAAGTTGTTAGACAAAATCAACATTAGGTCAAGTCATATGTTGAGCGAAAATCCCGGGATCACTCTATCTTAAACGCGTATATTATTGACATAGGCTTGGGAAAAATGCATTTGATTACTGGTTTTCCAGGTGCATAAGAAATTTAAGAAAAAAATAGAACTATCATGGACGTTGATTTAGGAAGTGGTTGCTTTTTGGAGACTCTGTTTTTAGTGCATATCCCCCTAGACAAATCAAAAGCGTCAATGGACGTGGTCGGCTGCCGCACTGTTCTTGACAGTGCTAATGAAATTGGAACATCATATGGAAGGATCGGTAGTATTTTAAAATATGAGTAAAAAATGAAGATAAGTTGGTGCGAGAGGATACCCAGGCTTTTCTTGAGAAAAAAAATGGAGGAAAGGGCAGCATTTTGTAGAATAAAGTATTCAAATTGGTCATTAGGAGGAGATGCTTAGAACTATAACGTGACGTGACATATCTCACTTGACGTTACGTCGAAGTCTCCCCCGGGTTTCACAACTATCCATTTTCAGAAAGCTCATGTGACCTTACTGGTAATTGGAAAATAATGAAATTACCTGTATTGTTGCATTATGACACTATATTATAAATATGCCTGTTGCTTGCGTTCATCAAATCACGATAAAATTTTAGAAAGAAATTCCACGAACTTTTGGATCAACCCTCGTATTTAATTTCTTTTCCCCCCCTCTATAAATGTAAATTGTCTTATATCATCTATGTTGACTTTTTTCTCAAAATTTTACAGCCTGTGATGAAAAGAGATAGAAAAATTATTTGTGAATTAAATATTCAACAATATTGTTTTGAATAACATTTGAAATGGTAATGATATTTCAACTTTACTTTTCAGAGGTTGACCTTAAGACTAGAAATGATCTTGCTCTTTTGATAAATAGTGAATATGCGAATACCAGTGCTAAAGCTCTACAAATGCTCACAACCTGTAATAATTCTGTCAACGCTGCGATAGAATACTGCTCAAGTAACTGGTAAGATGCAAAAATTAATGTTTAATACAACAATTTATGTTTATTACAACAATTTATGTTTAATACAACAATTAATGTTTATTACAACAATTAATGTTTACTACAACAATTAATGTTTGTTACAACAAATAATGTTTAATACAACAAATAATGTTTAATACAACAATTAATGTTTAATACAACAATTAATGTTTAATACAACAATTAATGTTTTACAACAATTAATGTTTTACAACAATTAATGTTTTACAACAATTAATGTTTGATGGCCATATATTCCTTTAACAAATAAATATTGCATGTAGTTGAGTTTAACATTTTTAATGAAGAAAAAAGTCAATAGTTTTTTATACTTATATTGATATTATACTTTTTTAAATAGTTGCAATTTTGAATTCTTTTAATTTCTCGGACAGTGCATTCAATGTTTATTTTTAGGCACAGAAAATCTTCTTCTGGCTAAGATGAAAGTATAGAGGGGAACTGTTATTTTATATGCAATTATAAATCTGAAAAAATCGAAAAAGAAATCCTTAAATTTACCATGAATTCATTATTCCCCTCTTTAATTGTAAAATTTTGCTTAACGACGTTCGATCCTGATATCTAAAGTCTTAAACTTTTTTTTGCCAAGGTTATTTTTAGTTTCTACATACATAGCTTAATTAAAATTCAAATCAAAAAATGGGGGTCAATACGCTTCTTTTGGCGCTACAGTACATTTAATATGACCTTTTTGCACTGAAATTTGTGTCTTGATTAAAAATTAAATTTTTGACGTTTTCCTTCCAATATTTTTATCCAATTAAAGCATGAAACAAATTGAACTCTAAGTTTGTTTATAAAAAGACACTTAAAAATTGTGACTAAGAAAAAGTTTCAAATTGCTTCGCATAATCAATTATTTGACCTTTCTGCACTGATAAAAAGTGATTTTTCTGGCATTGAAAATTTAATAAGCAAGAAAATTATTTTAAAGTGTTAAACTTTTTCTGATTTTAAGCAAATAGGTCAAATTTTTCTGGAATATTTAGAAAAGAACATCAAAAGTGGGCGTATATGATGTAAATTTTTAGATATAACTAAAAAAGTGTCAATTTTACGTTAAGATTGGCTCAATTTTTTCCCGGATTTTCAGAATATATTTACTCTATTTGTCACACTTTGTTGATAGAATTCATAAGAAATAATTAAATAGATATATCAGAACCAGCATAACACATTTCACTGCAAAAAGCAGTTTTGTGTGCAACCAGGATGGAAAAATAGGAATCCAAAATTAACAGTACTGTTATAGTTCAAAATGGAAAAACTGATCATTTTCGTCTAAAAAACCTTCCGCCACAAAATATAGTCCCTAGCTTAGTTCTACTTGAATGGAATTTACTCGCGGTTTTTTCATTGAATATACATGTAGTTAAATTTGCACTGTATAATTCAAATTTAATGTTAGAACTTAAAAATGATGCAGAATTTTATAAATAAAGGACCTGACCAATATACGCTCAAAATCTCAGGATCGAACGTCCTTAAAAGCTACTTATAATTTAAAAACATATTTGACGATATTTATAATTCAAGTGTCAATGATTTCATCAAACCTTACTGGCCAATATTTGTTAAAAATGTCCTTTAAATGTGAATAGTTTGTACAGGGAATGTGATCATTATAACATATGTTTAACCTGGTAAAAGTTACCTCTCTTATACATGTAACAGTAATAATGAACATTTAACGAACTATCTTTTATTTAACAGTCAAAGTAGTGGTGGAGGTGGCGGTGATAAATTCCAACAGATGCGTAAGTTTTTTTTTCTTTTTTCTTTACTTCTTTTTTTAAAATTTTTTTTTTTTAAGAAAACAGCTTTAAACATTTACATATATTATTCTTTGATGTAAATTGGTTAAATCTAGTTCGTCGAGAAACAGTCGTAGCAACAGTCAACATTGCTTGATGACGGGTGATATCCCAAAAAATAATGACTGCAAAGAATTTAAGCGCACAAAGTTCACTGTAATATGTATTTGTATAAACATTCAGTATAATATAATAAATATTGCATGTCGTTGAGTGTAACATTGAAAAATTTCACCCACCAATGACCATTGTCAACCTTGGTAGACAGTGGTTTTCTTGTTTTGAAATTTTTCAATGTTACACTCAAATTTATGCAATATTTATATATTTATATAATATCTATAATATAATTATAATAATAAGAATTACGTAAAAGATACTTAAGGACATTCTTAAGGACATATGTGATGTGTAAATGCAGTATTTTAAAATGAGAATCAAGAAATACAAATACTATGATAATTTTTATTGTATTACTTTTCTTACATTTCATGTCTAACCGGATATTTTTCATTCTTCATTCATCTAGTTCAAGATATTGATAACACATTCAGCAAAATTGGAGGTAACAAGAATTCTTACCTGACTTTTTTCATCAAAGTTTTATTATGCAAAATGATAACATAATAATTAACTACTTCAATATACCGGTATTATGAAAATGAGTTGAAATACAATCCTTTGGATTCCTTGACACAAAGCATTAATTCATCGCTTAACATAAATATGATTTTTGTTTTTTAAGCTGACATCAAAAAAGCAGGTCCAGCAATCGAAACTGAGTTTAATAAATTCAAAGGTATGTTGAATTTATTTAATTTCTGTAAAGTTTAAACCTTGATATGTATAATCTGAAAAGAGGTTTATAATGCTCTCTCTCTCTGATATAAAAACAAAACAAAACTTTGTACATAATGCATCTCTCTCTCTCTCTTTCTCTCTGATGAAAAAGTAGATGTAACAATATGCTACCTTGAATGTTTTAGCAACCGTTGATGCAGAGGCAAAGAAGCTCGGCACTTGTAAGTTTAAAAAAATCATTATTATATTGTATTCAAGGCATATACATTATTAATATAAAACTAAGATTAAGAAAGGATATCTTTAAGTTAAGGAGGTTGGGGGTTAACCATCAGATATCACTTAAAATTTTAGATATATTTGAAAGCTGGCAACTATCATTTGGGAAATAAAAATTTCATACATTGTAGTTTTAAAATTTACTTTTGTATATCTTTCTATGAATCTCTATTTCTAAAGGAGATCAAAATGGTCTGAAAATGGCCACAATCCCCAAGCCCTCTTAAAAGTGTATTTCCATCCCTTTTATTTGTTATGAGATTAATAAGATTCTCTTTCTTGTGACCATTAAAAATATCAAGTTTGAATTTCTATGTTCCAGCAATTAAAAACTGGGCAAATAAACAGCAATGGGCAATAGACGCTGCAAGTACGTATGACGTAATGTAATAAGGCCTCAAGACCAGAAACTGAGAACAGACTTGTGCCAAAATTTTAAAACAATAAATTATAACTTTTGCAATAATTTCGATAATGAAATGGAATTTTCACCCTACATGTAATTTTGAATAAAAATGATAAACAAAATTGCATTTTTAAAGCAAGTATGTTTAGTGATACCCAGGATATTAAAATTTTAAATTTTGACTTAATTAAGTCTGTTCTCAGTTTATGGTGTTGGGGCCTGGATACTTTTTTTCCACCATTCACTTGATATTTGTTTTTTATTTTGTCATTAGCGAGAAATAAGTTTATTTATCTAAAAAATACATGTCTAACGAGATATTTATTACTAAAATCGAAGATGTTTTCTATTTTATTTTAAAATTTTCCATTTTAAAGAGTTGTTTTTTTTTCATAGAACAAAAATTAGTTAATTAAAAAAGTGTCGCAATATTTGTTTATTTTGAATGGAAAGATATTTAATTCTGCATTATTAAAGTATGGAATTTTTTTCCCACAGAATTCACAGAAAATCTTGCCAAAAATATTGGATGTAAGTAAATAATACTAACTAAATGTTATAAAACTTATCGCTGTAAATTATTTTGAATACATTAATATTCTTTGATTAATCTCTTTTTTAATTGACACATGTTTACAATCCTGTATCAAATTTTAACTTTATTCAGTTAGTTTTATAATGCAATATGAT
The DNA here is from genome assembly GCF_032062105.1 of Saccostrea cuccullata. Lineage (NCBI taxonomy): Eukaryota > Metazoa > Mollusca > Bivalvia > Ostreida > Ostreidae > Saccostrea > Saccostrea cuccullata. The sequence continues at coordinate 55,649 of NW_026934677.1, read as the reverse complement.
ATGAATAATTAGAAAACGTATATTTTTTGTTTTGTTTTGTTTTCAAAAGAAACTTCTTAAAATTTGTTTAGAAGAGTTCATTCTTTATATTAAATATCAACTAGAAGCATGCAAATTTCGCATAGTATTGAATTTTGCTGTTTTTTTTACACTCACTTTATAGTAACAAATTCTACAGAATTATCTTAAAGTATGCAAAAATATTACTTAAAATAAAAAAACAGCCTTGAAACACAGAAAGAATTGCAAATTTTAATTTTTTAATTGGTCCCTCTATATTATATCTAAAAAATACCCTGGAATTCTATTTAATCTTATCAGAATAAATTAGCTTTCTTCTTGATTGATCTTGAGTTGATAATTTTTTTTTTCAATTTTGAATAAATTTGTTATATATTTTGTAGCTACACTATCTTCAATCTGGTTCAAAATTTTAAACCTTTAGATTGATCAATATCTTTTGCACATTCAGATCTTACAAGTGCAATGCATTTACTAAATTTTAGTATAAGTTAGTAATGTGATGATTAATTTATGTTTCAGCTACAATTGCCTCAAAAGCAAAAGAGTGGTTCAATGCCGCTAAAAGTAAGTTCTATCTCTTTCTCTTAAATACATGGTTGTGTCATGTTGTCAATTTTGAATATACCAGGTTACAGTAAATACAAAATTTACAACATGACTGTAATTTTTTGTATTTACTGCTACTCAGTAAATTCAAAATTTACAACATGACAGTTACAACATACTCGTATTTTTCATAACAAAGATTCAGGAACTTGTTTAATGAAACATTTCAGCATTCATGTAATTTATCAACTAAAAGTAATAATATGTTGTTTTTCTTTATTTTTCAATGCTTATCTCTTGACAATGAATTACAGATGTGTTATATTTTGCATGTGAACAGATTGGGGAAAGGATACACTCAACAAAATACCCGGAGTGAACCTGAGAAGAAAGAGGGCGGTAACCTGCGATACCTGTACTCAAATTGCCAACACAGCCGAAGGCAAAATGTTGGAAACTGGTAAATACACGAAAAATACACAAATGTTTACATTTTTCGTATTTAGAATTAACTACGATTTTGAAATAATCTGCTTTGAACGAACATTTATTAGTATATTAACCTATGTAAACAAAAACATGGCACGAATCCTGTTTACATAACAAAGTTTGGGAACTTTAAATCTGCCTTGTATCTCGACAACTGGAATTAAAATTTTTGATGATCATTAGAAAGACCTTAGTTAAATAATTGTAAAAATGGAAAAATAAATTTGAAAAATTTTAGCTGAAATTGTGATCATGTCCCTTTAAGAATACATTCCTAAGCAGAGTTCTTTGACTGGTCGAGCTTACGAATGGAGCTAATTCACCTGCTAGTACATAAGATCGAAAATAATCTTGCAAATTGTATTCTTTAAATTAAGTTTATAAAGTCCGATTCTTATAGTCGAATAATATCACAACCTTTTCTCTGTTTTTGAACAGAAATTTTCAAATGAACATTTAAAAAATTCATTGTTATAGTTTGTGGAGCGGAGACTATGGGAGAGATATTTGTCCTGACGACGCTGTTGGATAGAATGTCCACTATGATGAAATCTATAGAATCGACGCTTGTTAATGAGGTATGGTTTGATCATAGGTTTGATTGATTGATTGATTGATTTAACGTCCCTCTCGAGAGAATTTTCACTCATATGGAGACGCCACTACAAATTTTGACCTATACTCGGCACTCAGCGCCATTGAGCAGGGAGGGATCTTTTTCGTGCCAGCACTGACTGCAAAAAGGGACTTCGGTTTATACAGTCTCAACCGTGAGACCGGGATCGTATTTTTGAAACAATAGACATGGCTGGTAAGCCTCTTTAAGGCTTAAAAATATGTTAAATGTAACAAAATTCAAAATATATTATTTGAGAGAATAAACTGTAAAATCACGTATACTCAAGGCGTCAATTTTTTTCTGGTTTGAAAAAGAAATATTCCTTTAGGGGAACATGATTTTCTATCGTTCAGAAGTGCTGTGTTAAAATTTAACTTTTCACGGAAGACTTGAATGCATGGGTCTTTTTGATACCAGGAAAAAACAAAACAATGTTAAATACTTACGTTAAGATTTGTATTTTCAAACAGAAGATACATTTTGTACAACAACCCAGCCCATTACCCCACCAACTTACTCGGCCACACCCAACCCCCCAACCCCCCAAGAAAAAAAAATACATGTACGCATGCAAATCTTTTGTAATTTTAAAAGTTAATTTTTTTAAATTTCCTGTTTGGACGTCAAAACCATTAAATTATAAAGATATTAAAAGTTTAACCAAACTGACAATGTTTAATAATGATGCTTTATTGCTTGTATTTGTAGATCGATGCCGATACCGCCAAAACCACTGTCAAGTCTTACGTTCCTCTTGTGTTGACTGCTCCATTGACCAGTGTCAAGTATACAGTGAATAACACAGCCAGTGTCGTCAGTGGAGGCGGTAAAGAAATAAACCTGGGGAGCACCGACGACATTGCTGATGTCGTGGCCGGAATCATTTACGCTGATTATTTCAAAATTTAGAATATTTTATTGACTTCCGGTTTATAACGGGAGATTTTTTTCTTATATAAAGAGATTATCGTTTTTTTTTAAATATTTGCATTTTTTAACCTTCATTGGAAGAAAAATTTTGACCATTTGTGACGATTAATAATAAAATGGCGATATGTTTTCTTAAAGTTGTGTCTTTTTTAATTAAATATCAGCTGTACAATTTTTTAGTACAGTTACTGAATAGCCTCTGGTGTTCTGTAATGAGAAATAGCGGTGAACAGGCAAGAATCCCTTTCTCCATTCCATTTAAGGTTTTACTAAAGACCAAAGGTCAACATGTCCAAAATTTTATTTCTACAATAGCTCCAAAACTATGTGAGGTATAAAAATAAAACGTTTACATTTTTCAAATAAATCGTTCATTAACAGATAGAGAGTATCACTTGAAAATAAATATTTTAAAAGATAATATATTTTTTGAGAAAAAATAAAAAAAAAAAATTATGTGTCATTTTTTTTTTATAAAAAGCTGATTGAAAATAAAATGAATTTCATAGGACACGAAACAAATGTATTCACACAGAGAAATCACTAGTTTAAAACCAATATTTTATTACTGATTATTGGAACTCTTAAAAGTTTAAATATTTGAATGACAACTGTTCTCAATATTGTATTTAATCCCAACTGGTTAATTCAAAAATTAGTACAAGTCAGTAGTTTCATTGTCTCGTAATAGCGCGTAGTATGCTAGCAGGTCGCGGGAGGGGGTGATGGTTGACCCCTCGTTATTTTCCAATGGTAAGTTTATTGCTATTAATATGCATGTATGATAGCAATTTTCATAAATGACCGGTCCAACCCATCTTCACCCATCTTCACTTTTAGTTAACAATTAAAAATTTGGCAAATTAATTACATTTTTGTGCCATTACTCTTATGTTAAGGGAAGTAACTCAAAATTAAAGAACAGTGCTGGAATTCTGTGTTTAGATTCAATATTTGCATTTTAAGCCAAAGTATATGCATGTCATCGGAAATAAGGTTTCATGTATTTTATGTATAAACCTTATGAAATAAATGGGATTTGAAGAAAAAGTATGGTTAAAAATAATACAGACCCATTTTATCAACATTTTACATAGGAAATGCATTGAAAATTGTAAAAACATTGATTTGAGAAAATCTATAAAGGAAGGCTGGCTTGAAAAATTCTATAGGAAAGCCAGAAACGTTGCCAGTGTCCTTAAGACCACATGTGCTTGTGGACAGGAATACCCCCTTCCCACCACCCGAATACACACGCTGGATCCCAAGATACTTTTATTCATCTTTTTTTCATAAGGAAAGAGGTTCACTTAAATTATTACCTTTTTTTGGTCCTGTGAATTTAAAAAAAAAACACTAGAAACTGCTTGATTTTAGTAAACAATGCATTAAATATCATTTAAACATTTGGTGATTGTAATTTTCTTTGCTAGTCAATGCATGATGGCGTCACAAAATGCGTCAATTTCCTCATATTCTTAAAAAAAGTCTCACTCCGCAAAATCAGCCAATTTTCAAAGCTTCTTTTCTTCAATTTTTTAATATAGCGCGCAACCTCTGATCTAGAATAAGCAACTAGTAATTGATAGAATTGTTCCGGAGGATAACAAAACATGTTATTATTTTTTTTTTTATCAAAGGGTGCGCTCAAATCATTTTTCTTCTCTGAAAGTACTCAAATATACCTGACTGTATACATTAAAATTCAAGAACTTTGCAGTTCCATAAAGCCTGAGTTCGGATATTCAGAGGCGTGGAGTTTAAGAAAAAAAAAGTTTTAATAGGAAATGAAAGTACCAACTTAAGTCTCTACTTTACTTAATTTGATGTTTAAAATGGAACATAAAGTGTTCGTCAATAAATAGGTATGACGACAGAGCCGTTTTATGCATAAAGTGAACCGAGCTCTTTATCTTCTAGTACACATTTACATTGTATCACAGGAGTTCGCGTACCAATCAATTTTGCCGAAATTTTCGGTAAATAAAAAAGATACGTAATACCTATTATTTTACGTATTACGTATTTTTTTATTTAATGAAAATTTCGGTATAATTGCTAGGTACGCGAACTCCTGTGATTGTATCAATATCAAAAATTGAAATGAAAGAAAACGTAAAATTCAGATTTTATAAAAAAAATCATACCCATTGAATTATAAAAACCGTGGGTTTGATTTTTGATAAAAGAACCGTAACAAAACTTTAATTCTACGTTATTTTTAGGATTTTTCATAATGTAAATGTGTACAATGTACTAGAAGATAAATCTATGAAAGAAGTTGAATAATAAATCTTAGGACCCAGGGGTGTATACTAGTATTCGGGGGGGGGGGGGGTCCTGTCCACAGCACCTTTGAATAAGACATCATAATACGATACAAGAATTGTGGTAGAAAGGGTAAGATCAAGGTTTTTTGATCGTTTATTCTGAAAATTACTGTTCCTGGATATTATACTGATGCATTTCATTTTTATACCACCCGCTTGAAAAGCGGGAAGGTATATAGTAATCGGTATGTCCGTCCCTCCGTCAGTACATCCGTCTGTCTGTACGTCCTTCTGTCCGTTACGATTTGGAATACCCATATATCATATACCTAGTAGTGTATCAGCCCTGATACAGGCGTTTTGGACTTGGCGAGACAGCGCCTCGGAGGTAGGGCTGTCTCGCCCTCAGGGCTGAGATATCTCTGTCTCGGCCCGTCGTCAATGGGCTGTCTCGCCCTCAAATTTCAAATTATTATTTCTGTTTAATTTGTGTGAATTAAGAGTAAAATTCATATTTAAGTATTAAAGAGAAACATTATATATTCAAAAATTTAACCAGAGTTTTTAAAAGTTATTTATTTATAATAGAATTTTGAGAAAATTGTTTTTAAAAAGTGCGCCAAATGATAGCATTTGTGACGTAAGAGAGGTAACTCTTGTTTACTTCTAGGACAGCAACAAGTCATGTTTTGAAACAATGGACGGTTATTTGCTTTGACAGTAAGACAATACCAAGTTTTCATTTAATGTGCCATTTTTAATTAGATATATATTGTAAACAAAACAAATATTTACTGTAAATCTCAGGTTAACAAATTTTAACGATTCGTTGACGAAGTTGTAACCACAGGGGCTTGTTACGAAATATTTATCTTCTTTTAATAAAGTTACCCCTACTATAAAAAATACACAAGGGAGGAATCTAAAAATAGGAAATTCGCTACCACAAATTTTGACAGGACTTTCTATCTTGTTTCTGGGCGACTTTCGTTGCGGACCAAGTAGGAGTGAGTGGAGTATAGATTCAATTTTAATATTCTTCAGTCAAATTCTAATCAACGCGTACCGTTAGTCATATAACTAACCTCTTTTCTCGATATTTGGATCTGGCGACAGTTCTTTCCATATGCGTCTATTGAAAGCAGCGCTCTGATTGGTTGCTTTCTGTAGATAACTCGTACACAAAATATAAACTGCAAGGATTGACATGCTTAGTGAAGGATATTTAACAAGTTTATATAGATAAACATAACCAAATATAGTAAAATACGTACAATGAAACCACACCTGTATTGTTCAATGCCATCAAGACAGTTTGATTTTCCCTCCGTTTTGGTGCACTAAATTAAAGAGCTACTTTGTGTACGAGTTATTTACAGAAAGCAACCAATCAGAGCCCTGCATTCAATTTACGCCGGAAATTCGTATGGAAAGAATTGTCGCCAGATCCAAATATCGAGAAAAGAGGTTAGTTATATGACTAACGGTACGCGTTGATTAGAATTTGACTGAAGAATATTAAAATTGAATCTATACTCCACTCACTCCTACTTGGTTCGCAACAAAAGTCGCCCAGAAACAAGATAGAAAGTCCTGTCAAAATTTGTGGTAGCGAATTTCCTATTTTTAGATTCCTCCCTTGTGTATTTTTATAGTAGGGGTAACTTTATTAAAAGAAAATAAATATTTCGTGACAAGCCCCTGTGGTTTAATACCTTTTAAATCATTGTTATCTAATGTGCTTCGAAATGAAATGTTTCAAAACACCAGGACTATTCTTTTTAATGACCAGACCAGGCAAATCTATCTCTATTTGATTATTCACCATCAAGCAACATCTCCAAGAACGTCGAAATAAAGAAAGATAACTCTAATATATTGTTATGATAAACGTGATGATAAAAAAATATCAAAATATTTGTTCTTTTCTTTGGTTTTAGATATATGATATAAACAACATCACACCACTGTTTTGATCTCGTCCCTGGTATCAGCCCTCGGATGGTATCAACCGCTCGGGCTGATACCAGGGCCGAGATCAAAACAGCAGTGTGATATTCTGTATTTACATGATGCCATTGTGATCTCTTTTTTTAAATTTCGGTATGACACTTATTTTGGGTCTCCAAGAGCAAAACAGGGACTTTGTCTTTATAATCATATGGGAGGTGGGGGGTATCATTTGGTGAGCTCATTCTCACAGCTCTAGTAACAATTAAAATTGTTGGTAAAAAATTGAATTGTTGCATGTTTTGTTTTCAGTATTCTTTTTAAGGGATTAAAATTGTTAATATTTATTTATTATTACAAAACAAATTTTGTTTCTATTTCTTATTTTTAATGTATTTATTGGGGTTTTTTTGACAGATGAAATTTTACCTGGCTCTTTCGCTTGCTCTCGTTGCAATAGGTAGGTTAAAATTTAATTTCAATATGTAACATGCTACGGATAAAAAATTAATTTTGTTTAGATTTAATTGCTTTAACTTGAATCTTGTAGCACATCGTTATGTAATTAAAGTATTTACAACTGCTACCAACGAATTTTCGATACATTTATGTAGACTTACTTGTAAAATTAAAGCATGATAGAGTATGACCGGTTTGAACTTTATCCATCCATTTAAAAGTAAATCTGTAAACAAGCTAATTTAGAGCTTAAGGAAAAAAGTAAACCATGCGCAGTTCGGGGGGGGGGGGTCGGATCCCCCTGACTGAATTTGTAGAATTATTGAATGTATACATGTATACTGAAGCAAACAGAATATGCCAATACGGATGTAAAGATTTATTAAGTGTAAGCCAGACGTCATAACTTTTTATATTTACATGCCGTATACTATCATTTATTAAAACAAAGTAAAGCTCAAAGGGTTCTGGAGATATCTTGTGTGGAAACGAAAGCGTTACAGACAGACAGAAAGACGGAGGGACCTACAGACCCAAATTAATATCCCCCACTTTCAGTGAAAGCGGGGGACAAAAAAGTATATCACTGCGGTAGTTGGCAAGATTCCTGTACCCCTCGTCCAGGACTATTTCCCTTGGCTTTGCGTCGGAAAATATAGTCCTGGCTTTGGGGAATTGGAATACAATAAAACTCGGTTATAGCGAAGTCCTGGGGGCCTGTGAATTTAATTCGCTATATCCGTAATTCGTTATATCCGTTTAACGAATTCGTATAACTATTATAGCGAATTCACACTATGCATGTTTTTCTACAGTATTACTACATGTACCTACTATGTTAGTGAAGCAAATATTACAAGACATATCTTCGATAACTAAGGTTTTCTTATGAATGGGATTTTATAAACAAATGCTAAAAGGAAATAAAGTAAGTTCAATTTATCATTTTTTTTATAATCTTTAAAGGTTCGTTATGAAAGATGTAAATTTCATTATATTTAACCTCAATGGGACTCAAAATCAGTTCGCTAGATCCGTAAATTCGTTATATCAGAGTTGGTTATAACAGTGAAATTTTACAAAGTTTTGTGAAGAATTTTGCCGGGGACCCAGAAAAACTTCGCTATAAGCGTGAATTCGTGTACGTGTTCGTACTAAACGAGTTTTACTGAAATGCTAACTCCCTCAATGACATACTTTAACTGTATATGAAGACATTGAAATATATCAATATCCATCCATATATTCTTATTAATAAGGAAGATCATACTATTTGTTGTGCTTTTAATAGGTGATTCAAAAATGTGTATGTATGTATACTTTGTAATGAAATGGATAGTGGATTGATTACGAGATTGACTGCGAAAAATACCGGTCAGGACATTATTGCTAAATAAAAAAATTGTGACACAATAAAATTTCTGTCGATGGTGAACCCTGCATGATATATCAGTAGCTTGCTTTCACTGAAAGTGGGGGATATTTATTTGGGTTTGTCTGTCCGTCTGTCTGTTACGCTTTTGAGTACCGATCTCTTATCCCCAACTCCTCCTATACCAATGAATAGCATTTGATGAGACTTTCATTGAATCTTTATTACATATTGTCATTCTGCACTCCTATTTCACTGTTGATCCGACACATATTTTGGGTTTCCTATAGCAAAATATAGACACTGCCATTATATTCATATCGGAGGCGGAGAGGGGGGGTGTATCATTTAGTGAGCTCAATGCTTGGACTTGCTAGTAAATTTCCCGGACTTCGTTCTGTGCACATGGTACATGCTTACAATAACTACAATTTCCTGTTTTATAAAATTAGAACCAAACAATGCAAATTCTGGAAAAATGTAGTGTAACATTCTGATGCGGAAGATAAGAAAATTTGTTTGTTGTAGGTATCCTTAAGATGTGTCATCAATCGCATCATCTCGGGTGTTAAGCTTTCCGTCAGAGGTCGGAAAAACACATCGAATGAATTAACATCACAGGATGTCAAATATTTATACATTTCCTGTTTATTCAAATATAGGATAGACAGAGTTAGAAGTTACTTCTATAGTATATTCGGGGTAACATCACTACATTGAATGAAGTTAAACTCCATATTCCACAGATAAAAAGACTCCATGCATTTATTTCAAAGACCATGAAAAGGAGGGTTGTCATGGCCTCTATCTTATACATTCGAGGTCGTTTTTCCGCTAGTCGGAAAGGCCCGAGAAGTTGCAACTGGATTTATTATAAGATGTAGCTCGATGGAAACTGGAATATCTTACGTTGAAACCCTAACATACAATGAACACTTTCTCGATAAATATAAAATTTCTGAGACGTTTATAGCAAAAATAAAATGTTGAACTTCATCAAATATTGGACTTCATCAAATTTCATTCAGTGGTATGAAAAGAGAAGAGATGGGTACCCCAAAGCTTAACAGACAGACGAACAGACGTACAGACAATCGGACAGACATACCGATTACTATATACCCTCCCGCTTTTCAAGCGGGGGATGTAATAACAGAAATGATTAAAAACTTGTTCAAGGCCTCTCTTTTGTGATTTTAGATGCAAAAAAAGTTTGCAAAAGGTGCACATATTTATTAAACTGTACTGTAAAGATTTAACAATTTTCGTAATCAAACGAGAACAATTGATTAAATTCAAGAAGAAAGGTTTTTATTGGTGGTTGGTGGTATTACCAAATTTGAGACCTCAATCATCGAAAGTATTCAACAGTTACTTCTATTTTTATATACTCAGTGAGAAAGGTTTTCTTTTCTTTTCAAAAAAATTAAACTAAAATTGATTTTGCTCCGCATTTAAGGACACACAAACACAAAAATGGATGGATGGATCCATACATTATACATATGTATGCAGGTAAATTGTACTTTGTGAACTCACTTCACAGGCAAGCTGGCACAGGTAACATCTGAGATGCGACAATTTAATCCCTGTGTCTTAGGAGTGAGTGAAAGCAGATGGAATGGGTGTAGAAAGATGAAAACCACCACCAGAAAAAAACTGTCCTCTTCTCTGGAATAGATGACAAGCTACATTAGGAAGTAGCCATCATTCTCTGGAAAGGTTTAGAGCGGTGCCTGTTGGAATGTAAGCCAATAAATAAAAGATTGATTAGCAAAAGTTTGAAGGACAAACACAACACAAAACATTACTACAATGCTATGTATCAACTGACAGTAGCGATGAAGACAAAGACAACTTTCAAAGTCAGAGACAGAGAAAATCCGATTGCATGTGGAGACTTCAGACGTAGGCAGTGACCATCACCTGATTTCAGCACTCAACAAGATCAAACTGAAAAAAAACTGAGAAAGGCCTAACACTCAAGCACGTTTTGACATTCAGAGACTGACACAGACTGAGGGACAACACTGTGAAAGCTGCCTTCATCAGCGATTTAAGAGTAGAAACGTATACCAAATCTAGCAATATAATATTGGACGAAGAGGAGACCATTGTGGAAAACACATGGAAGCAAGTGGTCAAATTGTATACTGAAAGCAGAAAAGAGACTTTGTTGACAAGAAAAACACCAACAAAGACTGTATCGAACATGTAACTCTGATTGCTATAGAGGAGAGAAAGGAAGTCAAGAAAAAAGATACTGCAGATCAAGTATCCACAACTGCATGAGAGGCAAGAGGGGCTGTATATACAACTGAGGCAGAGGCAGCGGCAGCACACGGAGGGCAAAGAAGAGAGAACAAATTGGTAAATTTAGAGGAAACACAGGAATTCGTAGCAGGGACTAACGCGGAACACTGCTGACAACAGAAAAAGAATAAGAAGGGACATTTGCTAAACACTTTCATGAACTACTTTATTGAAACAGGTGTTTATTCAGAAGCCATAGAAGATCCCGAGACTGATGAGATAATGCATACCCTTAAGAACGGGAAGTCACCACGGCGAGACAATCTTAATGCATAGCTACTTAAAGCAGATCCTGGAATAGCAGCCACCATCCTCCAATCACTGCTTACAGCTGTGTGTGATGGAGAGAAAATATCTGATGACTGATCACTGATGTAATGTGATGATTATCAAGATCCCAAAAGAAAGGAGCCCTAACAATTGTAACAACTGGGGGTGGTGGGTGTCACTCTATTGTCTGTGTCAATTAAGATTCTGGTCAAGATAATCATCAAAAGAATGTTAAAAATTGTTGACGCTGTATTGAGGAAAAGCAAGCAGGATATAGGAAAAATCGAGGGTGTACTGACAAGATCTTTGCACTGTGCAGCACCATAGAGCAGTGCACAGAGTGGCAGAGGCAACTGTACAGAATGTAAACTTCGTAGACTTTGAAAAAGCTTTCGAGAGCAGACACCGATATGGCCTTTGGAGCACCCTACGTCATTACGGTATTCCATCTAAACTGTTCCACCTGATCAAGAACTTTTATAACAACTTCAGATGCTCAATAGTACACAATGACATCTTCTTCGATGTTAAAAATGGAGTCAGACGAGGATGCGTAATGTCTGCAGTATTACCGGACCTGGTCATCGATTGGATGCGTAATGTCTGGTTCATACAAAATACTCTCAAAGGGGAATCCACTGGAACCGGTTCTCAACTTGCGGATAACCTTGCGCTAATGTCTCAGGCCTACCAGCAATTCCCAGAGAAGACCAACAGACTTCAAACATCCGTACAGCATGCAGGGCTACCAATCAGTACGATAAAGACGAAGACAATAAAATTTATGTGGAATTGTTTGCTCCTGTTAAAGTCAATGGTGAGTAGCTATGCCAGAAAGACAACTTTATTTACCTAGTTTTAAACTAGAGGATTGCACAAAAGTGGACATCCACAGCAGATTGGGAAAGGGCAGGAGAGTATTTAGAGAGGTGAATAAAATCTGGAGGTTTGTACAATACAGCATCAGTGTAATGCTTTAATAGAGTTGTGTTGTATCAACTCTCCAATATGGATGCCGAAGAATATCAGTAACAAAGGCAGATCTTAGCAAACACTCTCGATCCTTCCAAACCACATACTTCCGTTGAGTACTCAAAATTTTCTGGCCAAAGAAAGTTACAAATGAAGACCTGCTGAGCAGTTGCAATCGAGAGGACTTGGGTACCATAATTACTAAAAGGCAAGGAGATAGATGTGACATGTTCGCCGAAAAGACCCCAGCCAACAACAAGAACAGCACAGCATTGAACCAAAGAGGACAAAAGAAAGAGGGGGTAACCTGGAACATCATGGCTAGGGACAGTTACAACCGAGATGAAAGTCATGCACCAGACCTGGAGATTATTGACGAGGTTTCCCCAGGATAGAAGTTGCTGCCCTACACGCCACAAAGTGTAAAGACAATCTAATTAAAATTAGATGTTCCGAATCCGCTATCGCTTCTCAAACCAATCTAATTAAAATTAGGAACATCTAATTTTAATTAGATTGAGTGTAAAGGACGATGGTGAACTTACTTTGGATGTAGGAATGTAATACCGGGTTTATGATTTGAACTTTTATTCTAAATTCTACGTACTCCATCACTTCTTCCCTAAATTGACACTTCTGAATACATTATATCCGATGTAAATGTATTCAATTTAAGCTATCAGTGAACAGAAGTACACATGGGGGAAAGGTGGGATCAGTCGATACGTTTTAAATAAGCAGGTATATTATGAATGGAATTATGTTTTAAGCTTTGGACACTTCAGGAAAGACAACTGTAAAACTTATGAAATATCTAGTTTGTGAACAATTAAACTTTGCGATAATTGTAATGACTTCAGTTTTTTATCATCAACTCCGCTAATGCTAAATTTAGCAATATACAATTATCACTTGCAAATGGATTTTTTCCCCTCTCAGTTAATTTGATACGCAAAAACATTATCAGTTTTAAGAGGGGCACACTGCTATACTTCAACAGCCCTAAATACGAATTTTCGGACATACTGCACAACAGTATACTAGTCTAACTTCTGATTCGAATCAGCTGTGGATTCTCAGAAACTCAATTAAAAACTTTAAAAAATTTGAAAACAGCCAAATTTATCTGAAAGCCAGCAAAATCAAAACGTACACATTAAAATAAAAATATACCCACACATTTTATCCAAACAGTCTTCATGGTTGTTTGAAAACTAGGCCTTTAGATATCATAGAAAACTGCTTCTTCAATAAAAGTGGAAGTCCGGAATATTTCAATTTTGTGATTATTCTTTAACAAAATTACTCTGTGAAAAAATCACCCTTACTCTGAACACAAGTACTTCAATGTTTTTATCGACAATGTTCTTTATTAATGTAATTCTACTATCACCTAAATATAGTGCCACTGCCAGAACTACTCTGAAGTCATCGGGTTTTATAATTTGCAGAACACCGAAAAACAAAAGGTTCCGAACACATTAGTAGGGGTGTATTTAAGCATGAACTAATTTAGATTTAAAATTTTCCTTGTATTTATATATAGTTAAGTATGGGGAAAAGGGGATCAGGTTTCCAGCAATGTCTACAAGACAATTGATTGTGCAAGTCAAACAATGGGCCTTAATAAGAGCAAATTAAGAGTTTACCATTAGAAACTACATATTATTCGATTTCAAGAATTTAATCTGAGCTAGGAGAGTAAATGTTTAACGCTAGGCAGACATGAAAGGCATTTCCAAAAAAAAATTTAAAGCCATCATTTCGTAAATTTATTGGTCATAATTACTTTCTCAGCAAATAAAGCATATCAGAATACCTTGTGAAAAAGGATATTTACAACAAAGTAATATTTAATTTACATCCTTAAATTAATTTATGTAAAACGTTTGATACGGCAGACCCATGTTAGCAATTAAGTTTCTTGATCCCAAAATTTCTTATCCGTGATATTCAAGTTATTCTCGAAGATCTCGTTGTAAATTGATATGATTTATAGGCTCGGCCGTCGGATGCTAAGATATGCGTGCGGGTTCTCACGACTTTCACCATTCCCTCACAGAGCTTTGTCAGTGAACGCGCAAACAAAAATTCTGCTGTAATATTAATTGTCTATTCAATTTGGATAGAAAAGTACGAATTCTAATTTTTGATGGTTATTTTCCTCGGTATGTTGGATCTTTGTTGTTTTTCGATTCGGAATTAAACCTTTTAATATTGTGGAACAGAACTAACTTTGTTGGTGGAAGTATATAATTCAAAACAATGATGTCTACCCTGATTGCGGGGATTGCATTGTGAATATACTGGCTTTAAGTTATCCACAACAGCGGTTAATTATTTTGGAATTTGCGGTGGCTTATTATCATAATCAGCTCATATACTGCATTATATGTTTATATGTATGGCATTTAGTGTTTTTTCATATAATCATTTATGTCTGTCTGCCTACCACTCACAATTAGAAATAGAACAACTCCTCCATAAAGATAAAATAGGTCATTTATTGAATATAAATGACAATAAACAAATAAAATACATACAATAGCCTGTTGCATGAAATACACAGTATGCTCAATCAAAAAGCATGCAACTAGGCTAACAGTCCTACTAAAATAAATACAAGATTGCATGAACATATTCTGCATCTGCTAAATAAGTTATGTACAACATGTAAATGTATATGTTTAAGTAAAAAAGTAAAAAAAATACTTGGACTAGTACATTAATGGGACTAGAAAAAACAATAACATTACATAGTGCAAAATATGTTATGGGTCATTTATAATGTAAATAAATGGCATTTTTCAACTCACATAATCTTATTTTTGTTTCTTCGTACCAAACACAGTTAAACTATTGTCAGTGGATTTACATAAATATAATTATATTATCCTTAAGTCAAATTGTAGAGCAATATGAGCGTTATCTTTGATGTAAGAAATTTTTGTTGCAATATTGTATTTAATCATTCATATAAAAGAAAAGAAAAACATTTATAAACTTCTATTCTTTATATTTACGACGGAAGAACTTTTTGGAAGCTTTGATGGAAGCAATTTGCACTGCAAGTATCGCCAGAGGTTTGCTCTTTCAAGTTCTGATATGCACCTCTCTGTCCTTCTTGTGATTTTGGCGGAAGATTCACAGCAGAAGGTTGTTGGGGAACATTTACAATACGTTCGTCTTTGTTGCTTTGTGGTATATTTGGAAGAGGAAGTACTTTACAAGAATTCACATCTGACGACCTTGTGGATTCTTTTTGATTTCCAGTGGAAGACGGTAATGGTCTTGTAGGAACAGGTGGAACAGTATCATCTACTTTTACACCTCCAAGACAGACATTCACCTTATCCTCTGCGTCAGTTTTATTACCCATCCTTGATACTGGAGGAGGTGTTCGACCAGAATTATCTTCAGTGTCTTTAACATCATTCGCTTTGACAATTGGTTTTGGACGTGTTGGTGGTGGGGGTGGTAAGTTGTGTTTACCTGTCACGTTGTCTTTATTCTCGTTGGTATTGTAATACGACGCTGGGGGTGGGGGAGGAGGTCTTCTCGGTTGAGGCAGAGGAGGAACTTCATTTGAAGAAACTTTGCCATCACCTTCCGTTGTTGCCGATTCTTTTAATTCTTTATCATCATAATCATAAATGTCCTCATATTGCTCTACATTTGGTGTTAAGTTTCCTCCCGGTTGTGCCGGTTGAGGTGGAGGTGGAAGACTCAGAACTTGTTTAGGAAGAGTCTTTCCAAGTCTAGAAAGACGAGAATATAATTTAAGATCTTTTAAAAATCATATTTTGAAAAACGAGAAAACAAATATCCAATAACAAAATAAAATACCGAATTTCAAGAATCTGAAGAATCGTTTTCATGGATGGCCTGTCAATTTTCTGATGCAAGAGACAAGGCCTGGTGACTTCCTGGTAAAACCAATCCGGGCACTTGACCTGCTTTTCTGGGATATATCCCTCTATTAAATGCTGAAGAATCTGATTCAAAATAAAATGAAAAGCAGCAGTTTATTATTTTCCTGTTTATGCTTTTTAGATTAAAAGAATGAAAATTTATGTGTAAGACAAAAATCTTTATACCTTTTCCGATTCTTGGTAGTTGAATGGTACACAAAGCAGTTCTCGTTCTTCGTCCTGATCATACACAACTCCTTCTTGTCCAAAAGCAGACATGACCTCCCATGTGATCATTCCAAATGCATACACATCACTTTCTTTAGAATAAAGACCAGCTTTAATTGCCTCTATTGGGAGCCTACATTTACATGTAAAATTATTTCAAAGATTAAAATCTAGAGGTGCTGTGAGCAATAAGCTCAGTAAATGATACCCCCCCCCCCGCCTCCCATAGGTATATAATGGCAGCGTCCATGTTTTCTGTGGAAAACCAAAAATGTGTGTCGGATCAAAAAGTAAAATAGGAGGTGCACAATGGCAATATGTAATAAAGATTCTATATGAAAGTTTCACCAAATTTCATTCAGTGGTATGAGAGGAGTTGCGAATAAGAGATGGGTACGTACCCCAAAGCGTAACAGACGGACGGACATACCGATCACTATATACCCTCCCGCTTTTCAAGCGGGGGGGTACAAAATATTTATATATAAATTTAATATTCAGCTTTCTTCCAAGAGTAACGTGTATTGCTCAAGTAGACCATATATATATCAAGAAGACTAACCATTGTATTCCTTCTGTGTCTTCCATTTTTTCGACTTTGATCTGCTCCAGGTGTGTGTCGAACTCAGACGACGCTATCACCCGATATTTACCAAATTTGGGCACCACTATAGTTTGTTCTCGTTTCTACAGTACAGAATTATGTTTTAAGATAGTTCTTTACTTTTGGTTTTATTTTAATTTAGAAAAATTAAGAAACCTTCAAAAAATGATTTTTATCACCAATCTTGAAAAATATTCACTAAATATAGTGAAACATTTAGAAAAAAAAAAAAAAACTTTACTTTTGTTTCTAAAATCCAGACGTTCTTAGCTCTAAGACATCGAAAAATCCATCCAGCTGTATGAAAAGAGTCGATGTGATTGGCCAGTTCATACAGAAGTTCAATATATGGACCAATCATTTGACCCCGTTCTTTGTGAAGGACTATATCAAGAAGGTGTGTGGATCTAGGGAATTTGTAGTGCTAAAAAATACACAAGTAATGATTCACAAAATTCATTAAAAGAAAGTTCAATTGAACATTTATAAAACAATTTTGCTGATAAAACTTCTGTGTATGACTTACCAACTGTTTAGAACCGTCTGCTGACACGCTTTTGGTCGGCGGCCAAGGTTCTACACACATCTTACTGCTGTCGATTTCCTTCAGTCTGTTATATGTAAATTTCAAAAAGTCTTCACTTACTTTTTCCATCACTTTCATCATGCTTGTTCTGTCCTGTATTATATTTAGAAAAAAAATTAAGTTGAAGTATGAGACAATCAAATAAAATAGGAATTGAGAAAAAATCACATTTTAGCACTTGTAAAACATCACAGCATGGGACGTTAGTATTGCTAAAAAGATTTGTACATTTGGAAATACAGAATCAGTAACCTCAGTCTCGATCTTGTAATATTCGTCAGAGGATATTTCCATGACTTTGACTCCACTTTGTTCTTTCAATTTGTTGTTGTTTTCCGCTACTTCCAATGCAAATACGGTAACGGGATCTAAATATACAAACTGAATATGAACAAAAAATGTCCCAATTAAATATACTTTGAACAGAATATTTTTAAACAATGCAATAATATTTTAGGGCATTTCAATATCACATTTTAACGTATAACAAAATTCCTGCAGAATCGTAGGCTACAATAAGTAATACGGTACTGTGGATCAGCCAGTGTAGATGAACAACAAAGTATATAAAATAGTTATAGCTTCTTAAAAATAATCACAGAAGGAAAAACCAATCTGACATTTCTCAAAGGTATTTCAAACATTTTTATTATTACTTTGCATTTTATATAATTTCCTCACATATATTTTCTGTTTTCCTTTGAGAACTCGACTGGAACGAGTGGTTTTCAAATTTCTACGTAGGTATGTATTCTTGGGACCCGTATTCTTTTATTTTCTTGAGAAATACTGGATGAAGACATTGAAAGTAAGGATGTTCTCAATAAAAAGTAACGAATTCTCCGTTGAATCATTTTAAATCACGGGAACATAATTTCGTGGGGAACTAATAGAGAACGATAATTATTGTACATATGGATCTCATTAGTAGAAAAGTTTTACGAAATCCATGACCATTGGTCCATCACGAACAATGATGATTTTACACAGTATCCAACGTTAAGAATATCAAAATGCCCCCTTTTCCATTCCGGCTGACGACACCTTTTAATTTCATGTTCCAAATTTTTACATATGAAATTTACTTTTCATAAACATTTTAATTCCCTGATAGAAACCATGAAAAAATAATTTAGTGAAAGAAGATATTGGGAAGATTAAAGGAAAAATCTGAGTTTTTACAAGATGAACACTGATGTAGAATCATCTACCATCGTCATTGTGGACTGACACATATTTTTGCAAGCGTTGAGAAAAGTCTCAAAATATGATTTTTTGTTAAACGTAATGAAAGCACATGCAATCGGTTGACGTGCATGTAGATTGTTTTCAAGATTGTGTTATCTGATTCTACAAAGGATGGTACCTTCATCAAGCTCTCTGAATCTGCGGATTGACTTCGGAATTCCCTGAAAGGTAATAAAAATATATTCCCAGTAATTAATCAATTTATGTTCCAATGTCACTTAATGAACTGTGAAGAGAGAAAAGAGCTTACTCTTTCAAATACAGAATTGGCCTTGATCTGCCTTTCTGTCAAGGGTGGTATTTCATACACCTTTGCGTGTGTTCCCTCTACTCCAGAATATGTATCTGAAAATCACAAGAAAAAGCCAGAAATTAGAAAGGTTACACAATTTTTCAAAACATAAAAAAATCAACGATGGTGCAGATTCTTCACATATTTGAGATTCGGAAATTTTCATATCGTTCTTGAACGTTGTAAACAATGGTACAAGAATACCGTATAAGGTATAGCTTCCCTCTCCGCTGATATTGCTAGAGATGTCCAGTAATCTCTCTCGCAGTGCCTCCAGTTTTAGCCTCTGTTCTGGGATTGTTGCCAGCCCTTCTAAAATTAAACCTTGGACCCTTCTAGGCCGGTTAAATCCTTGGGGTTTAAGATGAGTAAAGACAATCTGGAAATGATAACAATGATGAAATATGAAAAAGAATCCAACTCAAAAGTCAATACAAAATGGGCGCGAAAGAAACAAGGACTTCCAAATGCATTAGAGGTGGGATTATGTTCCATAAAGGAGTAAGTATCTCCTGTCAACCAGTCACTCCCACCAAGTGCTCTTTTAATCAATAGTGGAAAAAGTGTTAAATACGTTTCAATGGTATTGATTTTACATATGTAGTAAAAATTTGTCATTTAAAATTTTCTAAAAGCTTTATATTAGTTCTCAGTCAGATCTGAACAATCTGTTTACATTTGTAATCATATCGTCAATATCGGAGTCGCTGACGTCCGAGTATGGCCACGCTGCATAGTTAAGTATTTCGTCTGCTAAAATGTTGACAGACCACACATCACTGTATATACTGTAATGCCCTTCCAGAAGACTTTCGGGGGCCGCCCACCGTATCGGAACGCCTTCAAAATCCAGATCTAGCAAAAGATCCATGAACAAAGTAATATTAGTATTCAAATCCAAACTATCTTACCTATTACGTAAAAGGGGAGTCCATTGATTTGAAAGATGAGAAATGAAGGTTGCATTCCCATTAGCATGACTTACCTATAAGACCACTTACTATTCCATCGCTTGGAAAATCTGAGGGTTTTGCTGCCATCTCAAAGTTTTTCAACTTGAGAAAATAGCCATTGTCTGTTGTGGCGCAGCAATATGATGACGTCGTGATATCCCTGATGAGACAACCACAGCTATGAACATACAAGACTGCCTCCACTGCCTGCACTATCATCTTAATGAGATTCTCAATGGGAATTATCTTTCCTTTGTCTCTTGCCTCCAGGAGGCGTCTTTGTAAGTTGTCTCCAGGAAGTCTCTCTTTGATATAAAACTTCGGTAAGGTTTGGTTGAATGCAAGAAGCCTGGCTACGTTTTTGTGAATGTCTTTGGACTCTATTTCTTTCAATACTTCCAGTTCATTTTCTAAGTTTTCTTGTCTAGCTAAATTTAGGCTTGTGTTGAATTGGGACGAAGTATTATCATATAGCTCCACATCTCTGACTTCATCTGCGAAAGATTCCAAAAAACATGTGATGGATGCATCCACGTTACAAAATAAACATTGTTTACGTTCATAACTGTTGTTCAGTGGTAACTCTGTCGTGGAAAGGTCAAACACAAATCCATAATTTTTTAGCAAATTTTGCACGTGATCTTTGATGGCTTCTTTTGAACTAACTGTCCCTTTTCTCTTTGCAATTTCTCTGTATCTAGACCGTATTCTTTCATTGTGGTGAAAAAGCAAACTCTTTGACACACTGAATCCACTCGAGTGAAAATGCTCTCCATTCAATATCGACAACAACTGATTTTCGCATTTTTCGAGCATTTCCAATTTCACTAGAATTAAAAAAGAAACAAACATAAGTTTAAGAATCAACATCAAACCATTAAATGGTTAACTCAAGTATTTCTTTTTCACTTTACAAAAAGATCATTTTCAATCTTCTCTTATTTATAAGTTTACAGACTTTGTGAAGATAAGGAAGGGTAAAAAATTGATTGCTTTAAATTTAGATTTAATGCATTACAATTTAAATATATATCACGAAGGATTGTATTGATCTAAATACCAGTATAATAATCATAGAAATATAAGCCAGTAACATTACCATCAGGGTGCTCTTCTTGTAGTATACGAACAATAAATAGACCAAGGAGTCTGTGATGCCATTTCACCACCCCCTCCTCATCATTAGAAACGTCCATAAACGAAGCCAGGCCTACCATCTTCTGCACCCCTGTGTGAAATTTCGACTGCTGTCGCAATACCTGGACACAAAAAAACACTATATTAAAATAATTTGACTTCCTACTACATCTTCAAAAATACATGCATATAGTATATTCTCTCACTTCTAAAATGCTGATTCTTTACAGTGAATAATTATTGATCAGAAATACCAGATTTCCAGTATGAAAAACCACCGCCAGTCCCTCGATACAAATGTGGCTGTCTTCTCTGTTGAAGTCAGGAAGCAAATCGTTCACATCCTCCCCCATCAGCAGACTTTCATCCAAATCTACCTCCTCTAGATCAAAAATACACTTCGCTGTTTTGGCAAAAACCTGAACATCGGGATCACTCCTCTCAAACACACGCTTGCTTCTTGATTGAATAGTGGTTATTGTGTTTTTAATACAGGCAATCCATTGGTCCACTGCTTCAATGGCTCGTAAGTAAATGAAACAATTGAAAATGATTCCGAGTTGGATCAGAGAATGGAAATTGGAGAATGTTTTCTTTGTTTCTGCGATAACAGTGAATAGCTGAGCAGTGCCACTTTGGTATATTATCTTCATCTCATTGGTGGAGAAATTCTTCTGATCAGCACCCACTATCAAATTTGTTAGTTCATTGATGCAAAGATGTCTAACCAGTTTATTTTTGCAAGAAAGAATATTGAAAACTTCTTCGTAAAGTTGTTCTGTGTTATATACTTGTCATATCTTGTTCAACTTCAGTAGAAGATCTGTCCATTTATATACTTTCATCATATCTTGTTCATTATAAAAAAAAAAACTTCAACAATTTTAAAACTTATTATTCTTCAAGAGGATTTGTCCATTTTTTGTTTTTGTACATATTTATAATAATAATTACTAATATCATGATAGCCCACTTTTACAGTTATCTGATACAGTCCTGTATTAAAAAGCATGAATAAATAATAAAGTAAACAATAATCAACTTATTAATCTTAAAGAGGATTTGTAGCATGTTTCTTTTTGTTTTTGTACTTGTAAGGTAATAATTAAGACAGTATCATGATTAGAAACTCAGTAGTCAAAATAACATAAATGTCCTACAAGTAGACAAAATATATGATAATTTTCGACATAGTTTCTGAAAGGTGTCATAATATATATCTGAAAAGTCGACACAAATTATTCAATTTACTACGTAAGACCGGACGCATATACATGTATTGACTTGTCAGATTTTAGATTAATTTTTCAGTTTTTATGTAGACTTGCCAGATAATTGTCAGATAACAAACAGACTTACTGAAATTTAGATATGTTTGAATCTACACTACATGAGTTTAATTTTTCCTTGCCCAGTTGTTCTGGAGAAGAAGATTTTTAAAGATTTTTCCTATATATTCCTATATAAAACTTTGATCGGCCATTTTGGCCCCACCCTACCCCCGGGGGTCATGATAATGTTGAATTGTCAGTTCCTTATCTGAACTTACTATATCCCATTAAAGACTTGAAAATATGTTGTCAGCAGGAGGGACATGATTATTCAACAAGTTGTAGTACTTAGAACTATTTAACATTGAAAAAAGCATTCACAGTACCTTGCGAGGAGAAGAAAAATTTGCTTATCATTGGGCTGTTGCTGTCTTTCTGATATGCTGTAAATTTCTGGGCATCCAGAAATGTGTCCTCCCAGTTTGTATCCTTTTTCTTGACTCTCTGGACGGGGTATCCAGACGCATACCCATACTCCTCGTCATCCAAATCCTCCATTCGTCTGTTGCAAGAGACATGTTGTAGCGGCAGATCCACGATTGAATCTTTGTTGAATATCTTTCCTGTAGTTCGGCTCTTTCTAGGATGCTTTGGAATTGGCGTACACGGTAATAGAGGCGTATATATTGAAGAACTAGGATTGGATGTTGGATCGATGACATCATAGTCTGGCTCGCTGGTTGATGGAGGTGGATCTGGATAAAACTACAGTAATAAATCTAATGCAATGAAATAGGGATTTTATATCTATAATAAATATTGTCAATTCCCATGTCGTCTGACTGAGTTTTTGTCTTTTGCTGAAAGTTTGGGATATTAATTTTTGTCGATCTGTCTGTCCGTCTATCTGTGTCTCTGTAACGCTTTCATTTCCACGCAATATCTCAAGAAGCATTTGAGCTTTTACAGTGAACTTTTGCACAAAACTTCCCTATGGTCTAGGGATTATCCCTTTTGATTTTGAGGACAACGATCAAAGTCATAAATACGAAAATACTGTCTACTTTAACACTTTCATTTCCACGCAATATCTCGAGAGGCGTTGAGCTTTTGCAATGACATTTTATACCACAACTCCCTATGGCCTAAGGATGAACCCTATTGATTTTGAGTTCAAAAGGTCAAGGTTTATGTCCTACATTCATACATTTTATGCGTAATGCGTGTAAAACTTTCATTTTCGGGTGATATTCCAAGAAGCTTTTGAGATAAATTGCAATTAAATCTTATACCACAACGCCTTAGCCCCATCGAATTTGACCAACCCCCTCCCACGACAGCACATTCTCTTCTTTAAGCCTTCCTCAGAGGACACAGATTCTCTGAATTAGCTTATTAACTCTGTAATTGTTTTTTTAACTTTAATTACTGAATAAAGGAAGCTCTTAACACTAACAGAACCTGCTACTTGGACATGGAGAAAAAGCACAAGATATGACAATCTATTGTCAACGGCCTCCCATTTCCTTAAAAAATTAAATGGAAATAAAACTGGAGATGAATAAATTATCTTTTAGATAAGAACCTAAAATAACTAAAACTAGATGTTCCCCAAACGCTCCCCAACTCCCTTTTTGTGCCTATTTCCTGTAAGACATTTTTAAAATATGATCATTATCGAAGAATTTCATCAAAGAATTATAAAAGCTACAATGATATCAACTATATGTCATTTAATGCATTGTACGTGCAAGCACGTGCTTGAACATGCAAGATGATCATGACATGTTGTCTAAACTATTAACATATCTATATTTCCTGAGAATCAATAAAAAAAATCTTTAAAATATGCATGTTACTGTTTTTCAAATATATAGGTCATTTTGCTTATTTTGCGCTCACGTGCATGCATGAGTGTTCGTGCATTCAATTTTGATTGTACCATAATGTAGGAATCCAGTAAACCTATTCATATTCTAAATTTCATCCCATTTAGCTGAAAACTAAGAAAGTAATAGGCATTTAAAGTTTCAGCCAATCAGATTGCAGCAAATGTGCATACGCATGTTTTCATGATAAATCATATATCATGCTGTAGATCTTCATAATGTATGACCATGTTTTAAATTTCAAAGGATTTTAAAAAAACAAGAAATATATTAAGACTTTAGCTTTAGCCAATCAGAGCGAAGCGCGCTTGCATTTTTGTTAGATCTTGCTATTTTGACCATGTCATCACGTCTATACTACTAATATATACTTAAACTATGAGTTTTAAAGCATAAAAATTACAGAAAAGTTACGACTATATCTATTATATTGGTCATTTCACGTGTTGCACGTGCGTTCTTTTGCAAGCACCTGCGCGCAAAATGACCTTCTTTCGGCAAATCTACATATGATGCCTACTGACCCTTAAAATGTTTCACCTTAGTCGGGTGTGTAGTTTACAAGATCAGTCGCGGACAAAATTGTCCCAGAAAGAACAAAAACTAGAAAATCTGCTATTGCAAGCAATAGCGTATGTCGCCCCGAACATGACAAGACTTTCATATTTCGTATCATTAAAACAATACACATTAGCTAATCTTGGACAACCATCAATTCGTATCAGTCCTTTCAGTACTTTAACTATCAATTTCGATCAGCCCTTTCAGTACTTTGATTTAAAAATTGAAATAAAAGAATTTTCACTTTCCCCCTGTTTCCATGGCAACTACTGACGATTTGCAATTTTTAAATGCAACAAGCACAATTAAAGATACTAATCAATAAATCAATAAAGTTTCATGACGAATATCCAAGGGACCAGAGGGAACACTCTCGGACAAAATTCGTCGCTTTTTGCAGGTTTCCATGGCAATGGTAGCCATTTTGAAACTGAATGACCATGGGTGAGTTCGCGTCTCGGCCGCGACTGACCTAAGTTGATAAAAAATGGGTAGCACCTGTTCCTTCGCCATGCGCTCGACACTTTGAAGTGAAAGTTGCGGGTCCTTCGGAAGAGACCTTAAAAACCGAGGCCCTGTGTCAGCAACAGGCGTTGGCACGATAAAGATCCCTCACTTCTCAATGGCCCTGAGTGCCGAGTAAAGGTCAAAATTTGAAGCCCTACACCGACATACGGTGACGTCTCAATATGAGTGAAAAATTCTCGAGAGGGACGTTAAACAATATACAATCAATCAATCAATCTTTTGAGGAAAGTTTCAGGAAGATTGTCCCAGCCAACTCCGAGAAACAGCCTGGAGAACAAAAACACGCGTACAATCGCAATATGTCCTCCCCGACTTCGTTTGGGGCGACATAATAATAGTGAAAAAAACAGAGTAAAACAATATGTTACCCAACTTCGTTTGGGAAACATAAATAGCACAAAAATGTTTCAGTTGTGTGTTAGTTTGTGCCGGGGGTAGCAGTTTCCTACCAACGCGGGTTTGTTGAGGCAACACACGGATCAGAATTCGGCGAATTAACACTTTTTTTTATAATATGGAAGGATGTGGAGATAACGAACAATATTCAATCTCAAAGTCTGTAAAACAATACAAAATAGGAGCAGAGAAAACACGGACCTCCGAAACATCAGAGGTGGGATCAGGTGTCATCACTGAAAGAAAAACCTAGTGAATTTAATTAGGTGTTTCGTAAAGCGTTGGTCGTGATTAGTAAACTTAAAGTTTACTGGTTAAGATAGTGAGTTGTGGAGCAGGGGTCGTATAGCTACTGAGATACCTAGTGAAAGTTACTCATCAGTTCTAAATTTACTAATCTTATCTAGTAAATATACCAATATCTGGTAAAACTACTGTTAAGGTTGTTATTGTATGGACAGTGAATCTACTAGTTTTCTTCGTGACATTAACTAGTTATTTTTTTTACAGTGATGGAGGAGTGAGCATCCCCTGCTGACCGGTCACACCCGCCGTGTGCTCCTTGTCATGATCAGGAAATAACCGAAAAATCCATCGTCAATTCAGTGTATAAATAAAGGACTAACAATTGGTATGAAAAAGTCAGTCAGCATTTGACTCAATGATAATTGTCCTTGCTGACAAGGGCATTGTATCGACCATAGAACTTAAACGAGACTGCTGATATTCTTGTTTCATCAACTTGCTTGTCAATAATTTACCTCGTTTTATACATAGAGCATGCTCCTTCGGATGAGACCGTATAAACCGAGGTCCCGTGTCGCAGTAGGTACTGCCACGAAAAAGATCCCTCACTGCTCAATGGCCCTGAGTGTCGAGTATAGGACAAAGCAGATCTCCACTGGTACGTGGTGGCGTCTCCATGTGAGTGAAAAATTCTCGAGAGGGACGTTAAACAATATACAATCAATCAATCAACCAAAACATAAATTTGTAAAGATGGAAAGTTTGCCTCCTAAAATACCTGGAAAGTGCTGCTAGAATCCCGAGTAAATCATGGTTTTACGAAAAATCTCGGTTCATATGTATAAAATTCAAAACATCAGGTAAGGTTTCGACCGAAGGTGTGGAATAATTATTTCGCTGACAAGACAGTGGAATTCTAGCAGCGCTTTTTCGGCAAAATAGATGTTTTTCAATTATATTATTTACTTAATTTAAAGAAATTATTTAACTCCGGGGTAATGCTGTTCTGATAGCTTTTTATCAAGGGCAATTTTGCTGTTAATAGAAGTCACGTGATGCGGTGGTTGTGGTGCACGTCTTCACGTTAGACAGTCTTTTATCTTTATTTAAGAGATAATACTAGTTTACGTTTATTAGCGGTTTTGGTAAATAATCAAACTTAATTTTCTTTAAAAAGTCTAAATTTCCCGAGAAATAACTTATATGCTTCTTTAACATACACGCGCGCGATTCTCCTTAAACCAAAATTGTTAAATGACATTATTTCAGATTTCCGATAAGCTAATTCCTCAAAATTACAACATCCGCCGTGGTATAAATTTGTATTCATGAATATTTTTTGAATGCTGACTAATATTTCTGACCAATCAGCGTCGATCAATTCTCCATCCAAAATTATATTTAGCAAGCAACAAGATTGCCTTTTACACAGCTTTAAAATACTTTTTGCAAGCATATAAATGTGAGTTCCATTATAATGCAACCTGTAAAAACACTGTTATGATCAAGGAAACTCCATATATGTATTTGATGCACTTTTCATAACTGATCAACACATTACATAACAACCCACACTATACGTTGAACTACACAGTTAGCCTTGTCAAATGGGTTTTTGCCTCATTAATATGCATGTTTCTAAAAAGCACGTACACTACAATTGATGGAATAACTTCCAGAAACACTCTTCGTGTCCTATTTAAAGATCAAACATCTTTTCTCAATTTCGTTTAGAATGCACTGTTTTGATTATTTTAAAGCTTGTCACCTAGCGGTGAAGGGCTTAGCAAAACAACTGCTGCCACCGAGTAATGTTGCAAGCTAGGACAAATACGATTAAAGATTGAAAAGAATGCATTTATTTCTATAAATGTAAAGTAGTAGCGGGTTTCTTGATAACAGACTATTTCCTTGTGTAAAAACATTTGTGTTGCTCATACTGAATTTTTTAAAAAAAACTTCGACAACAAACTGTGTTTGTTTCTCCGATGTACTGAAATACAAAACCGGAAGCGGACAGATGCAGGTTGGTGGCATAAAAAAGGTAGCCAAGTGGACGTGATACAGTTTCTTTTTTAAATGCCTGCCAAAATTTGATTAAAAGTAACCCATTATTTTCTCTTAGTAACGGAAAAATTCCTTAGCAACGCATCACACGACCAAAAGTTTGCTATATATACAAGATATAAAATTTGCTATATAAACAAGATCATAATGCGACCAATAGGTATAATGAAATTCCGTGAATGAGATGTTAACTCATATTTGATTTATTTCAACTTTAAAATAGCTTGACAATTATTAATGGGATGCCTTTCTTATCATTTTGAATTTCAAATTATATCATAAGCTTAAAATTTCGAAGTCTCAATGCATGTTAACTTTAGAATTACGAGAGATAAACCAATTCGCGAAGATTAATTTTCGCGATCAAGCCTTTTTGGGCCTGTTGTCAATAGACTTTTACATTATAAAAACCGGTTCGCGGCGAGAAATATTCGCAATGACGAGGCTCTCGCGAACTTCGCGATAAAAATTGGTTTAAAGTATACTGATAAACTTCTTAATTATTTTATTATACCGATACAAACGTGATATTATTACCATAACCATAGAAAGTAAAAATGCGTATTTCCATCCTGGACTTTTAGTTTATAAAAATTAAAGAAATTATTGGGTTTTAAAAGTGCAGCCATCTGGGAACAATCCTTATAAAATTAATAGATTTACCGATTATTTTTCAGAAAGGGATCTAAATTCGCTTATATTCTAAGTACTGTATCAAAAACACCTTTAAAAGATGGGAAGTATTAATTTTGAGGAAGGTTTAAACTCGATGTTTTCATGGATTTGCTATTTTGTAGCAACTTCATTTCCCTGCGATTGCTTTCCCTGATTTTTTTTTCCTGACATTCTTTTTCATTTTCGACATATTTCACCTTTATTTCACTCTTCTTTTTGCTTTTTAAATACCGTCCAATTTTGTTATCATTGCCGTCCAAATAATACATTATCAGACTGGTAAATATAAAATACATGGTTACTGTCTTGAAATATAAGCGATATTTGGGCGAGGGTAAGAAAACGTGAAAGAGGGCGAGGCTTGCCGAGCCCTCTTACGTTTTTGACCCGAGCCCAAATATCGCTTATATTTCAAGACAGTTATCATATATTTTGTTTATCCTGGAACAAAATTTTACATTTGAACGTCCGAAACAAGCTATTTCCGACAGCTTTAGGCACATCTCTGCAGTTGAAACTATGACGCCATGGCGTAAACATTGCAATATACGTGACGTCATAATGCTTTTAGAACGTCGGAATACATGCACGAGGCTTTATTAGGGCAGTGACCGGATAAAGCTTTGGTTTATTAGGTTACCTTTATTAGGTCAATGCAAGGGGTAGTTGCAGGATAATTATTATTATCGGACGCCTACATGCAAGAATAACAGCATGAAGTCACAGCAATGTTTTAGGCAATGGATATATGCCGAATAATGTTCTATATGTAAAATTATCAGACTGTTTGAGGCCCGTTAGGGCCGAGAACTGTCTGATAATTTTACATATAAAATAGTATGAGGCATATATCTCACTTAAAACATTGCCTTTCAAATGTCTAAAAGTTACCTGGAGGAGTCCGATAATAACACAATGGGAGTTCTGGCATCCATTGTCTTCTACCCGTCTGATAAGTAGATAAAAGAAATGAGACACTAAATGCAGTGAGTGAACTCTCGTTTCATTTCATTCATTCAATGGCAGTCGTTTAGCTAAGCAGGACAGGGGTCCGGTGGTGAAGGATGTTTTTTTTTATTATTTTGGAACATTTTTTATTCATTATGTGCATAAATGGACATTGATAGTCATACATTTGGGTAAATCATTACCATCTCCATGAAAAGGAAAAAAGAGATACTTTAGTGCGGATTATTATCCTGAAGTTTTAGTTTATAAAATGGAAATTCTCAGCTTTTAATTGCAGCTATCAGGGAGCAAACCTAATATTAAAATTAGATTTGCAGACTCTTTTTCAAAAATGGATTTAAATTCGCTTAACCATAGTGCTGTATCAAAAACTTTAATATGGAGGAAGGTTAAAAGAAAAATTCCAATGATTTGCTATTTTCTTGCAATTGCTTTCCCTGAATTGTTTCAATAACATTCTTTTGGCTTCTTGACATGTTTAATCTTTATTTCAATCTTCTTTTTGTTTCTTAAATGCCGTCCGATTTTAAATTTGTCATCATTGCCTTCCGATGATATATTATCGGACTGGTAATTATTATTATCGGACGCTACTGTTCAGTTCAGTTCAGTTCTTTATTCCGTGGGACGTTCATCCCATAAGCATCATAAGTACAACATTGTATTTATCAATTACATACATAATTCAATAACATGTTATAAACTTACCAACTAGTAATACATACATTTTATTAAGGTCTTCCGTTTCCAACGGAAGACCTTCTACTCATTCTGATGATTAAGATTATTCTTATTATTCTTTTTTTTTTCCTTTTCCTAGACGCCAACTTCGAGGCCTCATATTTCACTCATTTCTCGATGGATTTTCCTCAAATTTTTAGAGTTGATAGACGTTACTAAACTCTATCAGAATGTTATCTAAAATTTCAAAAAGTCACTTCCGGTTTTGAGTTATTTCCCTTTAAACGAAAATTTATAGGCTTTCGTTTCCAGACAAAGGCTCAGAGACGGCTAAAGCTGGAGCAAAAATTCTACTGATTTTAGATAATAGAAGGATTGAAGTTGTGCATAGTGGTTTTTGTTTTTCGATTTCTCTATTCAAGATGGTGCTATATAGGGGTCAAAAATTAGAACGCCTAAAAGAGCGAAAATTTACACATATTTTGCTTTTTATCTTCTAAATTAAAAATATTTTGTTAAAACATATAGAACAAAATTTGTGCAGAATTACAAGATCTTTTGAATGATATCTCGAAAAAAGGGCTGACCCCTAAATTAAGGGATCTAGAGGGGCCAAAAGTTTTTTCCAGATATCTCAAAAAGTGTTGAGAATTTGTTATACATCCAGGAAGCAATGTTGTTCAAAATGTCAAGTTTAATCTAATGAAGTCGTCAAAATGCATCCGGCGACGTCACTTCCGGTCAAACCGGAAGTAGTCAGAAAATGCATATTTTTGCTGTTCTTGACAAGTTTTTGGGTAACATATATCACAAGAAGCACAAAACTTAATTTTCTGTCCATCGACATCACTTCCGGTCAAACCGGAAGTTGCCAAAAATAGCTTATCATGTAAGGTTTTGATGCAAAATTGAAATTATAAAGTGACTGGAGACGACCTAAGCTTATTGCTTTCTTTTTGCTGACGTCACTTCCAGTCAAAACAGGAAGGAAGACCTTCTCGTTGCTTTGCAACGAGCTTTGCTCTAGTTATATAGCTAATTGATTTAAACATTCCATTCGTAATTTATTAGCATGATATATATATTTCCCTAACTTATTTACATCTTTGGTATTTGTACTACAGAATAATTGTATTAACTTGAAGACACTTGGTCTTCGGGAGTAGTAATGTTTGATGAACTTGTTTCTTAAATCGTGAAAAACTGGACAAATGAATAAAAAATGAAATTCCTCTTCAATATCATTTAAATTACAGATAAATTTTTAGACAGCGAGAACAAAGGCATGACGTCACAGGAATTTTACATATAGAATAGAATGAACATATGTCTTCCTTAAAACATTGCTTTTAAATGTCCATAAGTTCCTGGAGGAGTCCGATATGGGCGTATCGGCATCAATTGTATTTTACTCCACCAATAAGTAAACAAAAGAAATAAGACCGTAAAAAACTGAGTAAAATCTTTTTTGCATTTTATTTATTCAATGGCAGTCGTTTAGCTAAGCAGGACAGGGGTGAGGCGGTGAAGGATTTTCTTCTTATTTTGGAAAATTGTTGTTAATTATTTGCATAAATTGACATTGATACAGACATAATTTGGGTGATATTATTACCATCACCATGGTTTCTAAACGTATTTAACTTTTATTTTACCCCTCTTTTGGTTTTTTTAATACCGTCCGATTTTTTTTTATCACTGCCATCCGATAGTATATTATCGGACTGGTAAATATCATTATCCTGCAACTACCCCTTGCATTGACCTAATAAAGGTAACCTAATAAACCAAAGCTTTATCCGGTCATGCCCTAATAAAGCCTCGTGCATGTATTCCGACCTTCTAAAAGCATTGTGACGTCATGCATACTGCAATGTTTATGCCATGACGTCATAGTTTTAACTGTAGAGATATGCCTAAATCTGTCGTAAATAGCTAGTTTTGGACGTTCAAATGTAAAACATATGTTGCAGGATAAACAAAATACATGATAACTGTCTTGAAATATAAACGATATTTATGCTCGGGTCGAAAACGTAAAAGGGCTCGGTAAGCTTCGCCCTCTATCACGTTTTCTTACCCTCGCCCACATATCGCTTAAATATTTCAAGACCATAACTATGTATTTTGAATTTATCGGACGGCTAAAGGTACAATTTTTAGACTGCAAGAACAAATGCATGAAGAAAATGTTTTAACTTGGAATAAGCTTTTGAAGCAGGGATTAGCTTACTTGACTAATGCATGGGGATTTGTCCATTCAAAATGATTTCTAGGGAATTAGCAACATCTCATGATATAATGTTATATAACATATTATGAATAAATCAATAGAGGTATAATATTAATTATTCTGCAGAAACTAGTGATGGAATTCCCTAGCTGGTATATCCTACGGAAACCACTCTGAAACATGATTATATAGATAAGTTTCCATGTTATTTTCAATTTGTTTCTCATTTTGTAATAAAGCATTTTTTACCAAATGATTCTATAATTTGTGCATTTGTTCATTTCACCAATTTTGAATATATTTGTATACCTAATTCATAGCTTTAAGAGGAGAAAAACTAAATGAGACCGTAAAAAAATTTAGAATTTCCTTTTTTAGTGACCACTGCGTTATTTATGCAACGTTTGGAGAAGAAGCCATCAACGATAACAGTGTATCACCAGGTTTTAGTCAAAATCCAGGACTTCGTGTATGTCAACATCACAACTTGAATTAATCTGCCATGTTAACTGACCTTGATAGGTTTTATTTTGGGACAGCCAATGAGATTGAGGATCTATAGGGAGCGGATTACTTTGGAATTCCCTATTACAATCTTAAATATCGCTATTTACGAAAAAAGTAATACATGGAATGATTGTATTTATCAATGTTTAGTGATACAATTTATAAACACCGACACTTGCTTAATTGAGTTATTCCTAAGAAGAAGGTATGGTTTCCATACAAATTTTGCCCTGGGATTTTCTAAAAAATGAAACTGGTGTAAAAGATGAAAACTCATGTTTTTTAAATAATTGAAATTCAATGCAGAAAAATTATACAAGTCATTTTTCTTACATGTGTTTTTAAATGCTAATTATGACGTCATAAACTTGTGCATTTTCCCGTATTTTCTTAAAAAGTTGCAGAAGACACCAATTTTCAATGGAATTTTCTTTCAGATAACATGGTCCACAGCCGTCGCCCACAAATATCTTGAGATATGTGATTTGTTATTGAATTTTGCACAAAATATCAAAAAAATAACGTGGGCTACGGCTGTGGACACTGTTTTCTAAAGGAAAATCACCCTTGAAATGTGGCATTTTGAGGCTTTTTCTGTTGAAAATAGAGAAATGCTGCACATTAATGACGTCTGATTGCAAAATGGTAAACCTTCATGCCATATTTTTTCCTGATTTATCAAAGTCATTTATTTAACTAATATTTAAGCCAGTTTCAAAACTTTTTGATGTCATCACATTTTTAGGGCGCAATAAAGCTAAAACCATACCGTCTTCTTTCTAGCGCAAGTCTCAGGACCTCACAAGTGAATATCATGGCTGCTGAGTAGAGCGACAGTTAAACAAGAAGATTTAATTTACATGGTATTCGCTTTTAACGGTGTATGTTGTTGACAGCGAAAAAAGAATTTCATCTTATTGAAAGTAAGTTGAATGTAAAAACAATTTACATGTATTTTGCCTGCATTCACCTGTATTTAAAAAATTTTTTTTGCACCATTACGAAGATGCTGTGTAATTGTAGCCCTCTCCAGAATACATCAGATTAAAAAAAAATCGGAGAGGACTTCATTATTATTTTTTATATAATTGTCACTGCAATAAATAGAAATTTCCTTCTTAAATCTTATTTACATGTACATATACAAAAGTATTTAATAAATCTTGTAAAAATTAGGTCTTACTGCTTTTTACTGTCTTAATGACAATCAAAATAAAACATTGATCCTTCAGAAAAAAAATGCATGTTATAAAAGAGAGGTAATAAAATCAAGGAATTTGAAAATATAATTCTGTCAAAGATACAGTATGGGTGATGACATTGGACTAAAGGGAGACTATAAATTCCCTTTAAAAGGCATTTATACAAAAATTCCTACCTTACACTTGATTTAAACACTGCATACCATACACCCAAGGTGTGAGGTGAGCTGTGAGCAGCAGTGGCTCAAGAACATGTACCGGTACATATATTTCAGACAAATACACGGAGGCTGTATTGATCTTGAACTTTTTTTAACAGAGGAATGATTAATATTAACCTTTCACACAGAAACTTTATAAATAGTTCAAGATCACCGCATATTTTAATTCATAATAAAATATATTGAGATAATAAAGAGTATTCAAGTTCAAATGTCCATTAAAACAATTCAAATCAGGAGCAGAACAAACATGGACCTCTAAACACCAGAAGTTGGATTAGGTGCCATAGAGGAGTGAATATCCCCTGTCGACTGGTCACATCCACTCTGTGCTCTTTGTTATGAAATAAGTGAATAATAATCTATGGACAATTCAGTGTGTAAATAATAGCCTAACAATTAGTATGACAATAAAAGATATGGGTAACCCCATATCCAAAGATATTCGACTTTTAGATATAACAGTGCGTAATTACTTCTATAAAAAAAACTGTACTGTCTTGTTATGGAACTGGTGTAAAGTTCATGAGTCCGCAGAATTGCTGCCCCAGTCTCCTAGCAAACTGTGCACATACCTGTGCCTGTTAGACCAGTTAGCCTTGGTCTACACACGTGTGATGAAATTGTCATACGCATCCAGCGAGCTCGGAGAAACAGGTTTGTTTTGCCGAGAAGTTACGATGGCGCTGGGTCCGGTGTTTTATAACCATTCTGGATTAAGAATTCTACCTTTTAATTTACTTGCATTTTAACACGAAAATATAGGCCAAGTTCATCACTGTAGCTTGGCATTTGGCAAGAATATAACGCTTTACTTGCGTAGAAATCGAGTGAACTCTTTTTCTTTACAAATGAAACATTTAACTTTATATTTCATTACATACCAGGAAAATCATTTAGCAACACCTGGTGAAACAGGTACAAGGTAAAATTTCTTCGACACTTGTCGTCAAATGTTTATCTTATTTCATAAAAGAAGTAATTAAACAAAGATCCGCGTCATGAAAATCATAAGTCATGAACAACAATTTCCTCCAACTTTGATTGAATTTTGAACATTATTTTATTAATCAAAAAAAAATGTAATTTATTTTTTTGCAATAACGACTCTAAATTAAGCAGTTTGAGTATTTTATGAAATTTGAGTGTTCGTCATTTCGAATAGCCATTCTGAGTAGAAAAACACATTTCAAACTTTAAACAGCAAAATTTTCCGGACTAAAGCGATAATATTAGTGTACTATTGTCATTTTTATAGTTGTACTATGCTCAGTAAGATATTCACAAATCCTTTCTCCTATTTAAACGACATTAATAAATATATAATATGAAAAAAATGAATATCCGCCATTTTGAATCGCCATTTTGACTTTTAACTTACAGCTACACCGTCATTTAGGTATATATTGAGATCCAGAGGAAAAAATACAAATCTGCAGTGTATGGATATTTGCAAATGTAAAATCCTGAACAAAGAAGAATATAGAAACAATAGCCAAATAAATCAGAGATAGTTTTTTTTTTAAGTTAAAGTAATAATTTTAGCATTCTATTATTAATTTAATAACAACAAGTTATATGATAAACGTGACGACTTTAATTTTTCTATCGTCAACTTCCTTTACTTATGCAGCAATATACCTTCATCACCTGCATACGGAGTGTATATATCTCAGTTGATTCGATATGCAAGAGCATGCACTACCTATGAGCAATTTCTAAAACGAGGTAAATTATTGACAAGCAAGTTGATGAAACAAGAATATCAGCAGTCTCGTTTAAAGTCATCATTTCGTAAGTTCTATGGTCGATACAATGACCTTGTCAGCAAATACAATTTATCATTGAGTCAAATGCTGACTGACATTTTTCATACCAATTGTTAGTCCATTATTTATACACTGAATTGACGACAGATGTATCCGTTATTTCATGACAATGAACACACGGCGAGTGTGACCGGTCAGCAGGGGATGCTCACTCCTCCATGGCATCTGATCTCACCTCTGATGTTTCGGAGGTCCGTGTTTCCTCTGCTCCTATTTTGTATTGTTTTATGGACTTTGATATTGAATACTGTTTGTTATCTCCATATCCTTCTTGCATTACACTCAATGAAATATTCATACACTAATTCTCACTTTTAAACGACATTAAGAGAAAATTAGAAAAATTAAATGTCCACCATTTTGAATCGCAATTTTGAACTCTTTAACGCCATTTTCATGAAGGCCAGCATATTTTTGTCGGATTCAGCATACTCGAAATAGGTTAAAAAGCTAAGCTGGACCAAAAAATAATTATTTGCCGTTAGAATTTATTTCTAACCTTCTTTTTAAAAAATCAGGACCAGACTATTTTAGATCTGTTTTGTTGATTTCATTAAAATTATAGAGCTTCAACAGTAACAGCTTTTTAAAAAGCTTGCCTGACTAAATTAATCAATATCTGCATGAGGAGTGATAAACCTTTTGAGCAATACTTTTGTGGGTTTAAAATATGTCCTTACTTTATATCATAAAAACCTTGTGTAAATGAAATCCTTGATTTTATTTAACTTACAGAAGAAACATCTCTACACGGCATAATAAAGAATAAAGAGTTGTTATTCTGTTGGGGGGGGGGGGGTCTGCAAGTGGAGTGATCTGTCCTTGGATCTAAATTGAAAGCTACATTGCACCTATCATTATATAATATCTGTACATATGTAATCATGCATTGTAAAGATTTTAAAAGATGGATATAATTAAAAATACACATTTTGTTGGAGTGAATTTATTTCACTGAAGTTAACAGTAGTAATGTGTGTTCATTAAATTTTTTTTCTTAAAAAGGAGGAGGGGGTGGGGTAGTGCCACTATCATATAAGAAAATTCAATATTTAGGCCTTTGTGTGTAGAAAAATCCAAGATTTTGTACTGGTTTCTTATCTATTGTGTGCATCTGAAACGGGGATACAAATGTTCATGCATCTGGAAACCATCACTTGTTGAACTGCGTTGTTTATTATTGGACTAGTCCATTTATGTAGTAATTTAGAAAACAACCGCGGGATCGGAAAACAAATTAGAAAAAAAATCATTTCTTTAGTGTTGCTTGTTCCTATACTGATGTATACGATATGTTACTTAAACAATTAAAAGAATGAGATAAAATCTATAGATAGAATTTCTGAAATATTAGATGGAGGTTAATTTTATAGAAGTTAGCACACCCATACACACAAT
Source organism: Saccostrea cuccullata (assembly GCF_032062105.1). Taxonomy (NCBI): domain Eukaryota; kingdom Metazoa; phylum Mollusca; class Bivalvia; order Ostreida; family Ostreidae; genus Saccostrea; species Saccostrea cuccullata. The sequence continues at coordinate 17,803 of NW_026934677.1, read as the reverse complement.
GGAACAATCCAAGGAAAAGACACGAGCTTACTAAGTGACATTTGGCGCGAAAAGGGCGATTCACCCATTTCGTAGAATATAAATGGACTGATCCAGTTGTATAGAAATGCAGAAAAAAAGATACACGGACATGTTGAAACGGTGAATCACAAATCCCAATTGATTCATGCAAAAAGATTAAAGGAAGTAAACACTTAAGTATTTTGCATCAGTAATATCATTCTTTTTTCTGAAAACTGTTTCTTTTAAAATGCAGGTAAAGAATTCCAATGTAAATCAGCTTGCACAAAATCTAGCTCTCTAGGTATGATCTATTGGTTTCGGATCTTGCAAATATCAATCCTTATACAGCCTGACGTCGTGACGTCAGGCAATGACAATGGCGGGGGGTTTCATTTAGTGAGCTCATTGCCTTCATATGAAATAACCACAGCATAACAGTGTGATAGTGGTAGTTTTATGCTATTTAAAATATTATGATATTCAAATGTATCATTTATTGACTATATATTTATGAATATGTCACAACTGATTTTAAACTGAATTAATTAATGCATCTATTCAATAAAACAGTAATTTATGAAATAAAATGATTAAATGAATCAAACTACAATGTAATGGAAATAAAATAAACAATTAATAAAACTTTGGATCCACCCATGCTTCTTTTAGTACACCTGTAATAAGGGTACACGATCATGAATAGTATTCATCCTACTACAATTTCATTTGTCTAAAATATACCTCCAAATTCCTGACATTCAGACAAAGACACTTTACAGCTTGACTATGTATGAGTATACATTCCATTGTACACGAATCTCAATTTAAGGAAATCTGATTGACTGTTTTAAAGAAACTGTAAGTATCATATAATTTACTTTTTAAAATACACGTAGTACTGTATAACTTAAAATCAAATACATTGATATTCATAATTTCTAACTTCTGAAATTAATAAATCGAATACAAGATTTTTGGAGCGAGATATTAAATTCATATTGCAGAGTCCAGTTTTTTTTATATTTACTGTATATACTCTATTGCATCTGAAAGAATCTTGGGGTCAGCTTTGTTCCACAAATACGTACCAATTTATATATTTTTTAACTACAAGTTTACTATTTATTCTGAGAATTGCAAATATGAAATTAAATAATAATTTCTATTCACTACACTGTCAACATAAAGAAGCTATATGCATATTTATTATAAATTATACATGTTTTTCATGGCATTTTATAAAAACTCTGATTCAAGGGGAATAACTCGTAAATTCCTCAAATGCTATGTATTGATGTTTTATGATTTGTTATAATAAGAAATGACTATTGTTGTATTATGATTGAATATGTATTGTATTTTCAGAGCTATTTCTTTTATGATGACTCCACAAATAAAACAACAAGTAAAACAAACCCGCAGGTGGTTTTGATCATCAACTACGCCTGTAGCAATGCAACAAAGCACCGTCTTCATATGAAATAACCAAATCATAATATAATAAAGCACCATCTTCATATTAAATAACCACAGTATAATATAATTAAGCACCATCTTCATATTAAATAACCACAGTATAATATAATTAAGCACCATCTTCTGATAAAAATGCCACATAAGGCAGATATGGCGTTCCATAAGAACTTGTAAGGTAAACGTAAAAAAGAGGACACGTAAGGTTTCATTAAAGGACAACATGTACAAAAATTATTTTTAAAAATTATAGCTCCAAAACAATGTGAGGTATAAAGTTAAACTTTTATAGTTTACAAATATATAACTGTTTAAAAGATATATAGAAATTATCGCTTGAAAACAAATATTTCAAAAAAATTATCAAGAAAATATATATTAAAAAATCGCATATTTTAAAAAAAATTGACCTGTTTATTTCTGTACTTTTTGTGAAAACCATCATTGCAGAAATAATATATTTCTATCAATAAAGGGCAAGTTGGACGTGAATGGTCTTTGAATGGCTCTTATTCAAAGCATGACATGTATACAGACAAGACCACCACCTATTAAATCCGCCATATAAAATTTACTTTTGCTTTCAAATTTAAACATTTTGACACAATAAACATGGAGAACAACTTTCCAGAAGATATTAAAGTCTCATTTACCCTTCACTGATAAACATTTTCTTTTTCTGCAATGATGGCTTTCTCTAAAAGCATTGGTTTAATTAGGTGTATTTATTAAAATTTAGGCACTTTTTTATTAAATTTTTCTCGATAAATATTGTTAATTAGGATTTGTTATGAAATGGTATTTTCTATCTTTCAATCAATGATATATTTATAAGCTGTAAAAGTTTGAACTTTATTCACCACATAGTTTTGGAGCTAAAAATTAATTTTTGGAGATTTTGATCTTTGATAAAACGATACCATGTCTTCCATGCCAAAGCGATCCGTCAAAATTAAGACGAAACCATGAACAGAGTATAAAAGAGAAATCAGGGCGGAAACAGAGAGACAATCATTTTTGAAAATTGTCTTTAAATAAATGAAATGCCAGTCTCTGACATTATCATTGAAATGCACACCGCAACATTAAAAACTCAAATTATAAAAATGAGAGAAAAGAAGACATTTGACAACGCAGAGGCTTAAATGATCTTGAGTGATAGAGGAGAGCGACATTATCTATTGTTATTTGATGTAAGAAAATAAAGATGGTTTTTTTTAATAGCTTCGAAGGCAACGGAAAAAGTACTAGAAAGCAATTGAATAGTTAGTGGTTTCCAGTGTATTCCTTGAATATTGTGTAAACTAACTCCAAATTTGGAAAAGCCAACTGCAGGAAATTTAAAATTAATAACCAAAGTGTCGACATGTTAATTTCCACCGGCCACTATTCCAAATGTCTTCTAAAATATCAGTTTTTATGTACATGATTGAGTCGGGAATTCATTCGTACATTAATTGATAAAGTAAAAACAAAAATGTACAACAATTTTTATCTTTTAAATCTATTTGGCCATCATAATAATGTATTAGTAGTGACGGATAAGTATCAGTAGTTTTAGAAATAAAATGGCTCAAAATGATAATTCGTTAAAATTCTCCTATAACTCCAATGATAGAGCGCATAAATACGATTTAAAAGCATAGAAAATGGTTTAGAATTTCTTAAAAATGCAGTGATACAAACATGCCAGTAGGTTTAAACTTTTAATTTCTAGATGCATTTCTTTAGTTTAAATGTTAAATCCTTTCTGATAAAATTTGAGTTAGCGACAAATACGTTCTATAAGGTCATTTAGATCTTGGCCTAGATTTTTAGCATGCGCCCAGATCGATAGATCCAAGGCGTATATTGTTTTTATCCTGTCTGTTGTCTGCCTGTTTGATTGTTTGTTTGTTTGTCTCGAACTTTACCCTTCACATAGCTTTTGAACCATGAAAGATAGAGACTTCGTATTTGGTATGCATACTCTACTACTTAGGCTCTTTCAAATGACACCAAGTTCAATGACCTTGTGACCTTATCTGTGGCCTATATGCTAAAAATAGCTTTTTTCTGCAAACTTTAACCTTCGCCATAACTTTTGAACCATAAAAGATAGAGACTTCATATTTGGTATGCATACTCAACTAATTTAATGCTTTCAAATGACACCAAGGTCTGTGACCTTGACTGTGACCTATATGCTAAAAATAGCTTTTTTTGAGCCCTCACTATAACTTTTGAACAATGAAAGATAGAGACTTCATATTTTGTACGCGTAATCTACTAATCAACCTCTTTCAAATGAAACCAAGGTCAATGACCTTGTGACCTTGACTGTGAACTTAATGCTAAAAAAAGCTTTTACCACATTTTGTTGCCGCCGGGCGCATAGTATTTCACAAACACATCTTGTTTTTTTAATTACACAATCTGATAAATGGACACTCCATAAACATGACGATTTTTTTTTAAAAAGTATACATACCCTCGCTTTTGTCCACCTTTGGTTTTGGTTTCTTTTTAAAAATTATTTTTTTAAACATGTCTGAAAATAACGGATAAAAGTGAATCAAATTTGTTCAATTTCAAAATAACTTTTCGCGACAAATGATAGAGCAGGTTTTTTTAACAAACAAAAACGCATCTACAAACAAAATAATACGAAGTCACAAGGTGTACTTACCAAAATTGTTTATAAATTCTTTTTACCTCCGCTAAAAAGGCTTTCTTTCAGGGTAAGTTAGATAGATAAACTCCGGAATTCCAATCTGTCACATAATCCTACAGCGAATTACGACATAGCATAAGTTTTCAATAGATTACGTGATAGCTCAGTAGGGTATTTACGATAAAGCGCATTAAAGTGGTCAAATTTGGATCATTCTCTACAAGGCGGTTTTGCAGCCTACAATGACTACAAATTTCCAGATAGTATTTTTTTCTCTCCTAAAATTGCATTAATCAGTAGGCTTATCTTCAAATTTAACGACATTGGATCCTGATATTTAAAGTCTTAAACATTTTTGTCAAGTATAGTTTTAGTTTCTACATACATAGCTTAATTAAAATTCAGATCAAAAAATTGTGGTGAATGTGCTTCTTTTGGTACTACAGTACTAGTACATTTAATGTGAAGTTTTTGCACTGAAATTTATGTCTTCATTAAAAATTACATCTTCGACGTTTTCCCTCCAATATTTTTATCCAATTAAAGCTTATTTTGAAAAATTGTAACTAAGGAAAGTTTCAAATTGCTTGGCATAATCAATTATTTGACCTTTCTGCATTGATAAAATGTGATTTTTCTGGCAATGAAAATTTGATAAGCAAGAAAATTATTTTAAAGTCTTAAAATTTTTCTGAGTTTAAGCAAATAGGTCAAAGATATCTTAAATATTTAGAAAAGAACATTTAAAGTGTGGGGATATGATGTAAATTTTCAAATATTTCTAAAAAAGTTAAATTTTATTAAAATTGGCTAATTTTTTTCCCGGATTTTCAGAATATATTTACTATATTTGTCACACTTCGTTGAAAGAATTGATTAGAAATAGTTTAATAGATATTTTAGAACCAGCATAATACATTTCACTGCGAAAAATAGCTTTGTGTGCAACCAGCATGGGAAAATAGGAATCTAAAATATACAGTACTGTTATAGTTCAAAAGGGAAAAAACTGATCATTTTTTTCTAAATAAACCTTCCGCGACAAAATATAGTTCCTAGCTTTATCCTACTTGAATGGAATTTAATCGCAGTTTTTTCATTGAATATAGTTCAATTTGCATTGTAGAATCCAAATTTAATGTTCGAACTTAAAAATAATGCAGAATTTTATAAATAATGGACCAGAACAAAATGCGCTCAAAAGCTCAGTATCGAACGTTTTTAATGTTAAATATTGATTGGTTAAAGATACAGTAGTATTTGTGATGATAGAGGATCACAAAGTAAGGTACTATTGGTCCGTACTAGCATTCGTGTAATGGGAAAATTGAATAGGGTGGCTGTGTTAGATAACTCATACGCCTGTCATAACCACCTTCAACCAACACAAAATTTGCAAGTATACTTCTTATAAACATAAAAAGTGACTACCAAATTATGAATTTGGTTAAAGGTGTCTATGACATATAAATAAAAACTTTTTGCTTCATTTTTACGATATTTGCAGAAAAAGAAAACTACACACAATGAAGGATATCGGCTTATGTAGATTATTTCTTTTAATGAACTTTTGATTAACGTACAATTTTCTGTTGATTTACTAAGAATTAATATAAGCCATGCATGTTAACTAAAAATAAATGTCAACTTTTAAATTTAAAAAAATCTAAAATTAAAGGACTGTGCAGACTGGATGTCATTAAAGTACACGTGGAGGTCTTGTTAATGTCTGCTAACCATGTCACCTATGAGTTTCTTAAATGTATTTCATAATACTTAATTCATATAACAAGTGTGAATTGAAATAACAGAATTTCATTAATAATGTAAATTAGATTTTGATAATTTTTTTGCCATAATCGGAACTTTTTAAATTTATCTTCTCAACAACAAATAATATTCTTTGAGTACAAAGCGTTTTTGCATGAAGTATTTGGTCAGGCAAACAAATCCTTGTAAATCCAACCCAATCAATTTTGTTAAACCCCCCCAACCCACACACACACACACACACCCTCACACACACACACACACACACACACACACACACACACACACACACACCCACACACACACACACACGTTTTTTGAAATAGGCCTAGATGGCAAAGTTATAAAAGATCGTTTGTTTTAATAATTCAAAATTTGTTCTTATACTATACATGTATGTGAAGATCTTTTTAAAAATTTCTACGTCACATTGGGTTAATCACCCATTATCATTTTTAGATACATGTAGCACCACTCGGCACTGTAGAAACCACTAATGATATTGCATCACTAGTTGACATTCTTAACCGCTTAATGATACAATTATTTCATTTAGTGGTGATTTAGCATTAGCAGTTAAGAATGTCAACTTTTAATGTAATAATTTATGGCATTAAGCGTTGAATTGCAACGCTACAACGCTTAATGATATTTACATCATTAAGTGGCGTTATATCATTATCACTTGCTACACGACACACCTACTTCATAAACAAATTACGATAAAGGATTACTTTACAAGCATTTAATCCTTGTGGCATTTTCTTCATAAAAACACGCATAAGATACAAAAATACAGTTACTAAACTAATTGTTCCGAGTAAAACAAAATTAATTTCTTTACAGCAGATAGCAAAGAACATCCGACATACAAGCGCTAACAATGTATTCAAACGTTAAAAACTCTGATTATCAAGTGATATCAAAAACAGCGTTCAATGTGTATTTGGTTTTTCTTGGAAACTGTGTTTTAAAATCATATATATGTATCAAGAGTACACAGTTTAGACATCGGTGAAGAAATAATTATTTTATAAAACTTCAATTTGAAAGGCTTTATTCAGGAATTTGAAGTCCATTTATCCTTTCTCAAACAATCAATAGTAATGTTTCACAATTTTAAGTAGACAATTAAGCAAGTAAGTCTGTTCAGGATTCTTAATGGAGTTAACGAACAGTATTTAAATCAAAAGTCCACAAAACAATACAAAAGAGGAACAGAATATTAGATGCCATGGAGGAGTGAGCATTTAATTAAATATGACATTAAAAAATCTGTTAATCTATATTTATTGTATATAAAGAGTCTCAATAGTCTTCCCATTACTGAAGAATGAAAAACAGAATGAAAAACAGTTTAATTGATTAACATGATTACCTTGTACTGTTTTCCACAGACTGATTTACCATTGATGTAAAGATATTATTTCCACAAAATGTTTAAATCAATAATGCAAACCACAACTGCTTTTTGCCTTCCAAAAAATTATCGTCGGGTACACGGTATTTAACTGATGAAACACTTGAGCTATATTATTCAAATTAAATTCGTCTTTCTACAAAACCATGGCGTAATTTAAGTGTGATTTTTCTAAAAGCATAATCCATCGCATTTTTATGATTGATACCCCGTTATTCCAACAACTGAGGATAACTTTTAATTAAGTACATGGTACATTTTCAATGTAACATTAAGACAACATTCATGAAGGACAGTTCTGCCTTCATTGGCTTTACTGTTGACATTCATACCTTTTTTCTATCAGATACACGACCTTTCCATGCCGTGACGTGTAAAACAGTTCATTCATAAGGTCCTTGAATTCCAGTAATATAGGTTAGTGTTAGCTATATATTTACACATCTCTAAACAACCCTCTTTACAACACAGGTGTAAGACTGTATCAAAGGGAATGGATGAAAGAAACATATTTGGACAGAATGCATTCTGTCCAAATATGTTCCTTTCATCCAGTAGCTGAGGATAAGTATCAGATAAATACTTACACAGTTCTATTTTACCATTGAAACAACATAGGTGTAAAACTGTTAGATGTGACCTTGTTCTACTTTTGATATCAAGACCTTTTTCCGTCAGAAACTTGACAAAATCAGTGTTACCCATCATGGCTGCGCAGTGCAACGCACGACTACCATCCGTGTCCCTACAATACAGCAAATGAGGGTAAGAATTAATTAGGTAGGTACACAATTCCATTGTACCGTTTAGACAACTTTGGTGAAGGACACTTTTTCCTGAAGTTGTTTTAGAATTAACACCCATACCTTTTTCTATCAGAAACTAGAACAGATCAACACCACCTTTCCAAGCTGCGATGTGTAACGCGTCTCGATTCGTTGTGTCCTTTATTTCTAGCAATTTGCGGTAAGTATTAATTAGATATTTACACATCTCTAAAGAAACCTTTCTACAACATATGTGTAAGACTGTTACACCTGATTTTGATTTACTGTCGATAGTAAGTCCTTTCTCGTCAAAAAGTTCACACAATCAATGTTTCTTCCCTTGGCTGCGTAATGCAACGCATTTTCTCCATTAATGCCCCTATTTCCAAAAATTGGGAAAGAATATCAACTAGATATTTACATAACCCTATTTTACCATTTATACACCATATGAGTAAGACTTTTACTTCTGAGTTTATTCTGTTCTTAATATTCAGACCCTTTTCTGTCAGAAACTTGACAAAATCAATGTTACCACTCATGGCCACGCGATGCAACGCAAGTTTTCCAGTTTTCCATCCGTGTGCTTTTTATCCAGTCAATGAGGATAAAAAGCAACTAGGTACTCACACATCTCCAATGTACCATTCAGACAACATTCATGAAGGATTTTTCTGTCTGAAATTGTTCTACTATTTACATCCATACCTTTTTCTATCAGGAACTTGAAAAGATTAACACGACTTTTCCAAGCCTTGACGTGTAGTAAATTCTCATTAGTATCACTCATAATTTGCAGTAGTTGAGGAAACGTATTAGCTAGATATTTACACATGTCTAGTGAACCACTAACACAACAAATGTGTAATACTGTATAACTTGATTTTGATTTACAGTTGATGTCCAGTCCTTTATTAAAAAATGAACACAATCAATCTTTTCTCCTATGACTGCACTATGCAAGGCATTTTCTCCATTAATATCGATACTATCCAATAAATGAGGATAAGTATCAACTAGGTACTTACACATTTCTAATTCGCCATATCGACTGCAGAGGTGCAAGATTGTTCTCCCAAAAGTTGTTTTGCTGTTGACATCTAAATCATTTCTTATCAGAAACGTTAATACATCAATATTTCCTCCCTCTGTTACTACATGTAAAAGACTTAGATCATGAAGAGCCCTGATCTCTAATAACTGAGGGTAGGTTTTTACTAGATACATGCACATGTCAATGTCTCCTTTCGCACAGCATATGTGAAGAACTGTTTCACCAGTTTGCTTTACTCAAAACATCAGAACCTTTCTATACTAAATATTTGAACAGATCAATATGTCCTTTGTGCGCTGTGATATGCAAAACAGTGTGGCCGACTTTTGTTGTCATGTCCAGTAAATTTGGGTAATTGTTTACTAAGAATTTACAAATATCTATTTTACTCTTTAAACAACATAAATGCAGGACTGTTAGACCATCTTTACCTTTACTGTAAACACAGACGCCTTGATCTACCAGAAACCTGAAAAAGATGAATATTACCTCCCATAGCTGCAGAGTGCAAAATGATTTTATCGAAATTATCTTTCATACACAATAATTAAGGATAAGTGTTTATTAAGTATTTACACATCTCCAACTTTCCATTACTACAACATAGATGCAAAACAGTTTCATTTCTTTGTGTTTTACTGTTGGCATCAAGACCTTTCTTCAATAGGAATTCGGAAAGTTGAATATTACCACCCCATGCCGATATATGTAAAGCATTTAGACCTTGATCATCACAGACATCTAATAAATAAGAAAAGCCGCAAAGTAAGTAACTGCACATCGTATATTCCTCAGCATAACAACAGATATGCAGGACTGTTTTACCATTGTTTGTTTTACTTGAAATTTGCAATCCCTTTTCTGAAATGTGTCATTAACTTTTTCAGAGTGACTTAATTAATTTGTCATTTGCAGAAATATTTTAATTTCACAATGTCATCGCTCAGATGAAGTTCGCTCCACTCGTTCTTTTAATTACATTTTTTCGCTTTTGTGTTCGTTCCGATATGTACATGTACCATAGTATATTCCTTAATTTACAAATATTTACTACCCATGAATTTATGTTGGTTTTAATTTTTTTTTACATGCATAAAAATTAATAAATGTGTTGGTTTTATTTCTCAACAATCATTGAATTAATATTTGTGTTTCATTTCTTTTCTTATTTCAAAGACATGAGTAATTTTAGAAAGAAAAAAACTTTATTCACGACCACGTTATCAGACTATTTGGACATAAATAGGTAGATATTTACTAGGGATGTCAAAATATTAATTTTTCTTAGTCGAAGATTCGATTGCATTATTCGAACGATAGTCGACTATTCGGAGCATTTATTTTTTTTCTAAAGCACAGTATTTCTGAAAGCTTATTAATTAAAATAAATTGGAAAATTAAAATAAATTGGAAATGGGGAATTGAAAACACATGCACCTCCGATGAAAATGTTAAATACTGTTTGTTCAATTAAAGATTGACCAAGCTATATATCAAAATGTCTTTTATGTACGATTATTGTTTTAATTATTATCAAACTTTAAAACTTCACGGCTATGCAAATATTGTGTGTTCCTAGGCAATTGAAATTCCTAGAGTTTATAAATATAATTGGTACAAGTCAATTAAATAATTTTCATAGTCCAGTATAGCGTTGCATAATTTACTACGCACAATAACAAAAAAAACTCAGTGATTGCGAAATAATTATCGCGGTATGTAATTACTGTATTTTCCATAAGTATAGTATGTGGAAACTTATTTATATACTGTGAGTGTGTTTGAGCTCTGATTCGTATGAGGACATTCACTATACAGCTGTATAGTTTTAGGAAGGACCCTTTTTTAGGCGGAAGCCGCCTTTTACTTTTGCATGCTTTGTTGACCTTTCGACCTCTCAAGATGTTTGCCCCGCTTCATGGTACTCCAAACGGATGTATCTTAAACTAAGGGCATACAACCCGCTTAATCATATTCGACCCCTTCCCAATCTTCATCGTTATTATCATATCAAAAAGCGTGTGTTATGGCGAATTTATTTTAACAATTCATTTTGATTTATGTAAAAAAGTCCAATAAAAATAATAGCCTAATAATAGAACGAATAGTTACTTTGTTACTGCTGATACGTTTCACGTTTGAGAGAAGAACGAACGACAACTCTGTATGTCTAAAACATAAACAAATCGGGTTCAACATTTGATTAGCACGGGGTACTGAAGCGATCTTTAGAAATACTACGAGGGACAAAATAGTTCAAGTAGGTAATTATGTTTAAGAATTAATGACGGGTACATAGCTACTGAGGAACTTATCTTTTCAATAATCTTGTATAAAATAGAAGAAAAGAGGTATGTAACTCCTTTTATCAATTGTGTGCTACATTCGCGTAATAATCTAACATATAGACGATTCAGCGTGAAATTATTATTGTCAACAAACCCACGTGGAGCACAAATGATTTACAATGATTGACTGGAAGTGACAGGCCTTCTCTTCAAAATAAACAAGGTAACTCACGCTGTGTGATTAGCCTATCTTTTATTGTCACTCTTATCTTTGATTGCTTTAACCTGAAAATGTCGTCTCCCTATGCAGGCATGCTTTAGACATGTTAGATATCGTAATATGATAGCTGTTATGGTCGGGTCTTATCGAACGAACTGGTACTCTAATTACCATGATTACATGCCTGGGAGAAATTATTTGAGGAATTATCATGCCGAGTTTGTGTATACATTTATATATCCTTTCTCATTTAATGTTAATACATGTATGTTGAAGGATGGGCCAAAACTGTAAAATCTGGACAGAAATTAAAACGCAAGCATAAGAACTACATTGTGTTTTGTATGGATGTGTCCCTGCTGCGGAGGCAGCTTACAGAAAGGGGATATAATTAAGATTGCATTGTGGATTTGCCCTGTGCCACCTCTAAATGGCAGAAGAAAACTCAACTCAGCACAACCAGAAACACTTTTCTGAAGGTGAGTACATTAATTTATTATACTTCTAGATAAGTGGAAAAATTTTTCATAACTTATGATACATATTTTTTTTATAGCATAACAAATCTTCTTGTTATGATGGCAAAACTGAACCGAATACTATTTTTGAAAGTATATTTTGACTTTTCTAATTTTTGTTGACTTATTTTCTTTTCATTTTTTTTAAATACATGCAAATACATGATTACTTATAATAGTAGGCTTTTGAAAGAGAAAACAAATACCAAAAAATATTAGAGAAGTCAAATCGGTCAAAATTTATCATGTTTAATAATCGCTTACTCGATATCTGACTTTTTCATTACATGTACAGATAATTATGAATTTCTTTTTAAATAATTTTTGGTACTAAAATTAGTTATCAAATAAAACACAAATGCACAATACACCCAAAATTACAAAAGTTTGTTTTAATTGGATCTATTTGAAAAACTGCTGTGTACACATGTAGGTTATATAACTAGCGAAAGAGAGGGGACAGATGTTGTTGGTCAGGATCGCTAGTCATATAATTTCATTTGTTGGTTGTTTCCAGTATATTTACACTAAACTTACTACACAAGTTCACTTTCCGCAGTTTTGAATCGTTTGTTATATCTATATACCCACTTCACTCTTGAAGTGGGTATAGTGGCATTAATTTCTTTGCATGTCAGATTTCACTGAATGAATGAATGTAGATCAAGGCGATAACGGGTGTTTTACAGCTAGGTGTAGATGAAGACATGCTAATTACCATTTGCATGTTTTACTTATAATTGATAAGTTTCTGATAAAAATGTGTACCTTGAAAAAAGAAATAATATACATCCGAGTAAACGAGTAACTTTTTTTTAGTATTTGATACTTGGACCTTGGATCGAGTACCCGGTAAAGTTGACTTCCCTAGAAAATATATTAAAATAACCGGTATATCATAAAAGGTTATTTGAAGTCCTTGATTTCATTTATTGAAAGTCAGATACATAATGTGAAATAATTTTTGTTAAATAAACATTGTGAAATATTCTTAATTTTTTTCAATTATACACTTTGTAGAAAATTCTGCCAAGAGACAGTTGTGAAGGGAATCGTGTAGATAATCTCCAGAAAAGAAATCACCACTGATATTGGGATGTATACATGTACCAATATTTTAATACAATCATCAAAGACAAATTTACCACAGGAATAAAAATAAAACTGCCTGGCATTCAAGGGCCTGCCATGGTAGAAGCTCTCCTGAAAAAATATTCCATTTATTGTGGACATCATGACACAGGGCTCAACTGTCACCAGCATTAAAGACTTTTGTGATTTGTTCTACCTGGGCCATACATGTATTGAATGAAAACAATTCATAGAACCACAAGCACATTGTAAATCTATGTAAGGTCTTCTGTGTATGTTGTATTCCTTATATACTAAGTAATTTGCTGTTTTATAACAAGACTTTGTTTCATTGGTACTAAAACTTAATACATATACACATACAAAACGCAAAAGCAGAACTTTGTGATATTTATTGTTTTTTATTACTCATTAGTTCTCATTTTTGTGTGAAATTTTATAATTTTCCATTTCTTGTTCCCCAAAACCATATCTTACAAATTTCATGTATTGCAACTTGCATTTCAATTTTAACTTGCTATACTTGACAAAAACAAGAGGTACTGTGAGCAATGAACTGACTAAATGATACCCTCGCCTCCCATATGATTATAATGGAAAAGTCCATGTTTTGCTGTGGCCGGGAAACCCAAAATATGTGTCAGATCAAAAAGTAAAAGAGGAATTGCGGATAAGATATGAGTACCCCAAAGCGTAACAGATGGACGAACGGACAGCTAGACGTATGTACGGACAGACATACCGATTACAGTATACCCTCCCACTTTTCAAGCGGGGGTATAATAAATGTTAAAATGTTCATATTGCTATTGATGTGACTTTTTCTCATGTATCCGTATCAAAACCGAGACATATTGTTTATTCTTGTTCCTTGGTTTCAATACTACAATCCATCAAAATATTTTATCACCCCCCCCCCCTTTAAAAAAGATTATGCTTCAAATATGTGTCATTAAAGTTTTGCACATGAGAACTTGCAAACATGCTTCCGCCTATCAGTACTCTCAGTACTTTGATTCGATTTTGAGATGAAAATTTCATTATCACCCCATTTTCTTACATTTATTTAATATTCGAATGTTGTTTCATTATTCGATCGTCGGTCCATTCGACTGACAGTCGAATAGTCTACTATTCGTTGACATCCCTAATATTTACTTGATATCATTAAACATATATTTGTTGTATTCGTATACCCTAATCTCTGACGTCTCTGAGAGGATGTGTAATTTTTTACTTGGAATAAATATGTTAACATACATTGATACTTCTTGAGCGTTTTTTTTTAAATGTTGCCGTTTTAATTGCTTTTATAACTCTGATACACTGAAAAACTTATAAGAAAACTCTTTCTGATTCCCATAGACTTGATATACAGTATGCATATTTTAGGATGCAGGGTATGGTTATGTTGGTTATTTTGTTGGCAAGAAAGGTCTGGAATGAATCTACTTATGTTAGCAAGCTGCAAGTCATTTAAATATTAATGTCACTTATATACAACTTTCGGTAGATTTCTACTGCGTACATGTTCAATACACTCTCTTTTTGAAACCATAGATACTTAATTAAGATTAGGGGAGTATATTCTAAAAAGGACTTCAAGTTCAAATAATATTTATTTTCATACCATTCACATTCATATATAATATTAAAATATTATTTAAATGAATCTGAATAAAATATAAGTCTGTTAAGCAAAAATCCTGGAAATTGCATAATTAGTAATTTAAGCTGTCAGAATTTCATAATAGGAATTTGATTGGAGAATCCGTGGGCTTAATGAAAAAAGAAGAATCTGGCACTTTGCCAGAATAGATAAAATGTGTCTGATTGTTACAATATTGCATGAAGCAATTGATTAATCGGTAGGCAGGGACAACGACAGGGAACGACAGGGACTGGACAGGGAGAGCAGGGGGTACGACAGGGGATCATAGGAGAAAGTCAGGGAGAGAAATGAAAATGTCACGGAATGACAGGGGGATGAAAGGGGATTTTTTGGAATCTAAGGGGATATTT
This sequence comes from Saccostrea cuccullata, assembly GCF_032062105.1. NCBI lineage: Eukaryota > Metazoa > Mollusca > Bivalvia > Ostreida > Ostreidae > Saccostrea > Saccostrea cuccullata. The sequence goes on along the minus strand of NW_026934677.1, from coordinate 2,523 downwards.
AATTCAATAGTGTGAGGAGCAACATTCGAAATCGATCCCGATGAACACAGGACACATAAACATACCCATCATCTCACAAATAAACACAAGCGTGTTTCTATGTCCCCTACAATATCAAAACGAACATCTTTTTATTACATTAATACAACCATTTCCAAAAATACCATTTTAATCCAGGCTTTTTGACATACTGTAAATCACATATTTTCGAGGGGTCAAATTTTCGAGCATTAAGAAAAAAATATGAGTTTCTGGGGAATTGATTTCCTGGATGAAGAATCGTTTATGAGTAATATCTGTGAAAATTGCATTTCATGATGGACATAAATGGGTCTTTTCATATCTCGAAAACCACGAAAATTAACCCCCCAAGGAAATTAGTGATTTCATAATAATTCATCTTCTGTAAGCCAAGCTACTTTTTCAATGAAAAGACTTTTTAAATTTGAATACCTTATCATTGATTATTTGCAATATTATTCTGCAAAAGCACTCTGAGTGAACACTCAAGTTCTCTGAAGTTGATATTTCTGGATGCTTGATATTAAAAGATGCTTGAGATTTTTACTGCAATACAATTTCTATGAAATTTTTAAACATAACGTTCAATCTGGATAGGTCTACCCAATGGGTACTGATGCGACCTGTTATCAGACATTTTTGTATTCTCTTGTAAAAGATTTTTTTTCTCGTCTTGAACTCGCGATCGGCATATCGATACTACATGCACTATCAATTAACAATATTTTTACTTCCATACATATGTAGACTCGATATCTATCACAATAAACTTTAAATAAAACATACAACAGAGTCTAACACATTTATTTTATTTTTGGATATATTTTGCAAGAGGTAACATCACGACAAAACTCTAAGATAAACATAATAAAAATTTTTATCGTCAACTGCCCTTATTCACGTTGAAATACTAGTATAACCTTATCACCTGCAAATGGAATCCCAGTTAATTAATTCAATATGCAAGAGTATGCTCTAAATACGAACGGGATTATTTCCCCTTTTCAATCATCAACTTTTCTCATATATGAAGAAATATCCTGCTTTCACCTGTATAAGAAAAATATTCTTTATATTAGTTGAAGTAAATTACCATTAACAAAATTAAATTTTTACATTCAGTCAAACCTAGTTAAATGAAAACATTTTAATCAAGGATCGAAATATTTATATATTTACCACTTGAGTCAATTCTCCATATTCAGAATATTGCAATTCTAGTAGGAATATGGCGTTTGATTTTTTAAAAAATGCAATAAAATTATTTTTGCGCAGATTTTGCAGCTCAAGCTGTGCAGCCTTCAACTAAATGTCATTACGTTTTATTTATAGAAAAATGAATGATAACATTTCAAATCCTCTGTTATAGTGCTGACCTAATCTGACTGCGTGGGGTTAATTAAAATGACTTGTATATTATTTAAATAATAATTGAAATATTTTTTTCATCTGTTTTTTAATCAATAATATACTTTTAAATTTCAAAGATTCAATCAAGAGTGCATGAGGTTTTTTTTTCTAGGATGTAATTATATGCATGAACATCAACTTGTACAGAATAAAACAAAAAAAGATACCCGAACACCTTTCGATGAACTTTTATATATTTTTTTTTTTCATGTCTTCCTTATTTATAGCAAAAAAGTCATCCTCGTTGAAAATTATTGTCAAGAAAGTTATAAAATCGAGGCTATTTATTTGCAATGAAATATATGCTTAAAAGGTACATTGTATACTAGTAGTTGGACAAAAAACTCACACAAAGTCAAGGAGTAAGTAAATTTTCCGAAGAAATTCAATGGAATAGAATTAGATAAATTTTATTCAGCTGCAGATGAATAAAACAGCTCTTAGATAAAAATATTTCTTAAGAGAATTAGAAGTATATAAATCGATTCAACACTAACAAGTGTTGAATAGTCGTCAAATTAGTCGTCAAAATCAAATCCAGTGAAACAAGATAAATAGTACACAGACTTCGTAGAAAAAGAGGTGAAATCAGGTGCCATATCGCATAGAGGAGTAAGCATCTTTTGTTAACCCGTGAGGACCACCATCATCTAATGAACGGAAAAATCCATGTCCATCCAGTATGAAAATAATGGTCTAATTGCATGCTATATGTATTTCTGAAAGACAGAACATGCAGAATACATTTTCTATTTAGGTCATTGTAAAGAATATAAAATTTGCGAAGTTTAAGCTTAATTAAAAGAGATTGTAAATATCGTTTCATTTTTCACCTTAACATCATTGGCCTATCTCGTTTGAGAAGTAAAAAATGCGAGCTAATGATAGGTTCTATTAGCAAAGTCAACAAGATACTGTATTTATATTGACCATGAATTCAAGAAATGACGACTTTAAACGAAGTTGTTGGAGTACCTGTAACATCAAGTTATTTGTCAATAGCCCGACTTGGTTTAAAAACATCGCACTCAGATCTCCTCCCTCGGAAACGAATATGAAAGCGAGATGAGAATATTTCTACATAAGTATAAG
>NW_026934676.1:0-6140 GCF_032062105.1 Saccostrea cuccullata | reverse complement strand
TTTTCCCTGTACATTTTATTCAATCATACGCCTTGCAGCATAGCCTGCTCTGGAGAAATCATGGGAATTATCAAGTGACAAAGATCTGGGGTATCATCACGTGGTTATCTTCAGAGGTCTACATCTTCATTATTTAATTCTTATCATTGACTATTACTTTGATAAATCCAAATTTTATGAACAAATACACGAAATTTCTATTTATTCAATTTAAAAAAATATTTTGCTTTGAAGATTTTCTGAAATAAAAATGATCTATTTCAGCTTTAAATATCGTGTTTCCCCTGCATGGATAATTCTAAAATTTTTGAAATCTTATGATAAATTTTGCGAACAATTTGATGCTTTGCATCAATTTTACTTGTAATGTATAGTAGAGGTATTTTTTTATTGAACGATTATAATGTGATTTTGGCGATTTTTTTCCCTATGGTGTACATGATGATTAATTTAATAAATTTATAATTTGTGAAAAAAGTGTCCAACAAGCCCGGGGGTTTAATATCGGGGGAAGGGGGGGGGGGTGTCCTGTCCACAAGTACCTGCGAAGTGTTATGCTGTGTACTTGATCTTTCAGGATAACCAGCTTCAAGACACCAAGAAATACTAACCCCACGACAAACACATATCATCGGGGCTCTGCCTCTCACTTTTTTTTTTTTTTACAGACAGAACTTTTTTACTTTAAAATATGAAATGAAAGTGTGAAGATTCGGTCTACCACACCACTTTTGTTGCATTGCAGTCAAAACAATTTTGTACACTGAAAGAAGTAAATGAGCTGTTGTTGCATAATATGCATATTAAAGATGCATTGGATTATTAAGCTAAAAAATTCACACACTATTTATGATTTAAATAATTCACAAAAAAGAATTAAATGCAATTATATTGATTATAACTGATACTTTAACATCCCCCCCCGAGAGATCTACATCAACAGTTTAATTATCTTAATCAAAATTATCCTTTATAATGCGCCCGGATCGATAGATCATGTGGGTATATTGTTTCTTGTCCTGTGTGTTTGTCTGTTTGTCTGTATGTTTGTTGTCAACTTTAACCTTAACCATAACTTACGAACCATAAGAGATAGAGACTTCATATTTGGTATGCATTAGTATCGATAGATTCAACCTTGTGACCTTGACTGTGACATATATGCTAAAAATAGCTTTTTCGACTTTTTCCCATAACTTTTGAACCAAAGGAGATAGGGACCTTGACCGTAACCTAAATGCAAAATACATGTATAGCTTTTCGAACTTTGTTGCCGCCGGGCGCATGCATAGTGTTTCACAAACACATATTCTTTAATTCAATTTGAAACTTTTTGTCCCTTATCTCATGCATAACCTGAAATTTCTTTCTCAACTGAATTATCGCATGTATGGGCAATGTTATTTACTTCGAATATTTGTCAAACAATACACAATTCGAAGTCCAAGTTTCGGTAGACTGCAGGATGCACGTTTTGCATACTCATGGTGGTCATTGAATTACTATTTTCAATCAGCGTTTTTGATTGACACCTGAGCCACACTAAGAAACATAACTCTTGCACATAAACTCTTACACACAACACACATTAGACTTCCCTTTACACTGTAACATAATCTCAATACACGGCAACAGCAAAGTACTGAAAGTACTGAAAAGCGGTTAGCATGTTTTCATGAAATTTGACTGTACAGTGTAGATTAACAAAAAATGCATTCAGTGATGATATTAAAGTAAGCATGCATATCTTTGTCCAATGTCATCAGCGAAGAAGCAGACACACTGACTTTTGTAGTACTTAACTAAATGGAAAAAACCAATAACATCCCAGACTGATGTCACAAATGTATGTTTCAAAATATCAACCTGAGATTTTCAGTTTGAAAGACAGGAAGTTCAATTTCAAAAATTTCTTCCTAATTGTCTCCATTGGTGGCGTCCAAATGCACTCAGAACGAAAAAAATGTTGATGTTGCAAATTTAATTGTTTTTCATGCTCTATTGACTCTGAAATTAGGTAACTGTAAAGCCTACTCAAAAAGAAAATAAAACAAGTAGAGCTTTTCAAAAAAGCTTACCGTCTTTAGCAACAATTTTAAATAGTAAACAGATCTATACTTCTTTTGAATTTCTTTATTTTGTATTTCTAAATAAGCTTTTTACGGGCATTAGCCCTACCACGGTTGTCGCTCGGTCATCTCCGTAAACGTTGACTGGCCGAGAGCTTTCGGCAAACCTCGGCTGATTCCCATTCACTCTTCAAACAAGAAAGGGGAAAAGAATAATAACAAATTGTAAAGCCTGCAAGCAATAACTATCAAATTTTATTTATAATGAAATTTAAGAGACCTTTTTATTTATCGCTATAAAACACTTTTATCACTATAAATCTGTAAAAACGCTATGTTATTAAGAATTAATTACTGCTGATTTTGTTGTTCGTTTTGTCATTTTTTAAAAATTGGAATTGTACGAAAAATATATCATCAGAAAGTTATCTCCCTTGCCTTGAACAGCGTTTCAACCAATGAAATAATTGAAAATTTTCTCATCATGCAATTTCTACCAATCACAAAAGAGAGGAAGTGCATAGTCCGACGACAGTAAAAAAAACTTCAACTATACAATACCGTCTTCCAAGGAAGACGGTAATGATAATTCAAATTCTTAAGATTAATTTATTTGGAGTTCTGTACATAGATCTTTAGCTGGCTAGTCTGAGATAAACGGATGGACGAGCAGAGAATTTGTAAATTAATTTAATTTCAGAGGGCTTCAATTTCGTAGTCTCACTGCGGGTCAGCAGGTGTGACCTGTTATTTGGGGTGCTTACTTCTCCTAGGCACCGGAACTTTCAAGGATCCGTTTTTCATTTGAGACCGATCACTATTCATTCTGTATTTTGATACAGATACTGAGTACATCTGTTGATTAATATTATGAACTATTTCTCTCACAGGAAGAAAGACAAGTAAACAAGAAAATAAAGTTTTAAGAAATATGCACTATTGACTTTAAATACAATAAATGTTCGAATTAGTAAATGGTACATGACAATAATTCAAAAAAGAGTCTTGTAAGCACTATATATATAAACGAACATATACTGAGTATTTGGCAAATATTTAAATAATGTGACTTTTATAATCGTTTGTAATGATTAGACTTAGTACAGAATTTATCCCTGGAAACAAAGCTTTCATCATCTTTTAAATAATTTCAATTGAGAAAAAAAGGAGAAGAAAACAAACGTTTCATTATGGAAATAATCTATAACTGTACAGCTTACAGATGCAGGGTTCTCCATGAGCTGTTTAACTGTGTTGCTCCCGACACAGCAAAATTTTCTACGACACAGTAACGATTAAAATTTTATGCATGCGACACATTTTTAAGGAACTCGTAAGAATATCATCCTTTCCTGAAGTTTCCCTATTTTTTCCTTTGCAATTCGGTAATTTGGTAAAAGAAAACTGACAAAAAAGTACAACAAACTTACTTTCAAAAGTGGTAATTACATGTAGCTTGATTGTATCGATCAGAATTTCCCCTGCTTTTCATAGCACGTGTTTTTACTTTTATCAATATGTATGACGAAAATATTTGTACATCCAAATAGTGATTTATTTAAAAAAGTGTGCGCATATGTTCCTATATAAGATTAATGAAAAGTAATTCAGTTGCGAATTTGAAATAGAGCAAAAATTTAGTGCTTCACGTAAACTCTGCAACACAGTAAAATTTCAAATGATGGAGAACCCTGCAGATGTATTCAGTTTTTTCATATATAAAGCTTTCTTCATGTTCTAGTATTACTTAAGTTAATTAAAGGGATGGCTAAATATTTTGGCAAGGAAAATGAAACTCGATCGAGAGATTCTCCGATGTTTTGCAGTCTGTAATAACCTTCAACCCCTTAAGCCAGTAATTAACCCGTCCTTTCTGAGCCAGTAGCATAATTCGATCAAATATTTATTGTTTATGAGGGGTGCCTTATAATTAATCACAGGCACCTGAATTTTTATCAGTAAGTCTCTAAATTAGCCAAATATCGAAACATTCTACCCCTCTATGTACAGTTTACATACACAAGGTGTGCAACGCCATTTTGACCCTCTGTTCAATTCAGGCTTCAATTTAACACATAAATCGGATATGCCTACTGGTTTTCGTGTAGCATTGGGTTCAAATATGATATTTCTCGCTATATATTTCTTCCTTAAGTTTAAATCCAACGCGTTGATAATGTTATCAGCTAAACTTCATGCTGATTTCAAATTTCGTCACAGGGCCCGATCGCCATCAGCTGACGTCACGGAAATTTAATCTCGACACCAAATGCTCCTATACATAAAATTTTAAAATACAACAATAAATTTATTTCATTGACAAACAAAATCAGATAAAAATAAAAAACCGAAAGATTATGTTGTTTTGATAGTCTTGATTTTATTTAACATATGTTATATGTGTTAGAATTAAACAAATCATTGGTAGAGGCTTTGTTGAAGTTTCTGTTGTCGATAGGTAGCGCCTTATGGAGGTTTCCGGTTGCCGACACATGCCATATAGCGGCTAGCGAAGCTAACCGCTTAATAAAAGGTAAAAACATGAACCCCCACACCCACTCCCAAATAAAACTCAAAGGTGGTAAAAGGTACCCTAGAGGAGTAAGCGTCTTATTGCTGTCCCCCGTTTTCGCAAAAGCGAGGGAGATTAAATCTCATTCGTCTGTCAGTCTGTAAGTCTATCCGTCTTGCATAAAAAGTATTTCATAAGATTTTTATCTTTATACATTCATGTACATAAAGTAGATAAAATGCTCTCTTAAAACATATTATTTTGAATAATGTTACGACATTTTTGATAATCATTACCCTAGTTATATATACTTTTTTTATCAATTGCTCTTTATTTGTAATATCATCATCATGCTTGTTCTATCATTTGGATCCTCCTCCTTCTATTTGTAAATCTTTTTGCTCCTCCTGGGGCCCAAATTGGATAAATAAAATCTTGTATCTTGTATCTAAGACCCCGTTATTTTTTTAATTTTAAAGGTGGAGAAATGACAGATAGTTTTTTGAAAGCATCATGTAACAAGCTAATTCAAAGAACTGTGGTTCCGAGCTTTCGGTGTTTTGTGGATGAGATGGAAATTGTGTTAAATATGAATGACTTTTCAAATGTCATCCAAGAATTATTATTATTTTATGAAAAATTAGGTCAAGCATAAACGTAAGAAATTATAGCATGCAAGCGATCAAAAATGTGTTATATAACAGGTAATAGACATGTAATAAATATACAGCCCTATCTCTTCAAATCAAAAGTCATTTGAGGAAACATCAAAAGTAGGTCAAAGTTCAAGCTACCGGGGTAAAAAATTATTGTTCAGAGATACCGGTATGACCAAGGTTGGGACGAGGAGAAAAACTTTTGAATAATAAGCGTTGTACAGTAAGTACTGAAAAATCCCTGTTTGCTACACAGTACACAAGCTGATGTGTCCAAGAGCAGGAAATTTATCGTTTCCATTTTTTGTCCCTTACTTTTCCTGAAAGTGGGGTAGAATGATTTAAGTTTGTCCTTTCCGACTGTCTTTGTTGAACATTTTCAATTCCACGCAATATCTCGAATATACCCAAAATTTCCAAAGATAAGTGTTATCTAGGCATTATGTAGAATTACATCTTTTATATAGAAAATTATGTAGAATTACAGTTTTTAGAAAATTATGTTGTAATACTAAAATCGAATAATGGTAGTTTTAAGACAAAAGTAGGTTTTCCCATTCTCTTGATTCTTTTAAGCTCATTTTTAATCAGGAAAACCTACAAAATCACAATTTTTTTTGGTCAAATTTAAGGAAGAATTTAAAGGGGGAAATAATAGGTGCCATTACCATAGCAACGTAACTTTTTGAAAATGTAAAACCATTAATTATGTGACAATATATATACAAACAAAAAAATTCATTAAAATTGAAATTCTAGTGTGGCCAGGCATTATTGATATTGTTTGATAATTACAGAGTACTGATATTAAGCCTTCACAATGAAATTTTACAATTCCCTTTGAAACAACTATCCAAGACCGAAATAAGACCACTGTTGATTATGATACCAAAAGACCAAGAT
>NW_026934675.1:0-6108 GCF_032062105.1 Saccostrea cuccullata | reverse complement strand
CTCCGTTGCCTCAATGGTAGTTACGGCCCTGACAATGAAGATTCCACATAATATGAAAAAATTGCAGAAAAAAGTTGAATCATAGACACGACACCTGCTTTTCGTTGTCTCCAATATTACAGTGTTTGTATAAGCAAGCAAAGACAAAATATCAATTGTACATATTGAAATTGATGGACTTTCACCACTTTATATTTTAAAAATATTACCTTAGATAAAAAAAAATATTCGTTAAAAGAACATACTCTTGCCTATTTAAACAACTAGTAGAAGTTTACGCCATAACCGCAGGTGATAATAATTGTATTTTTTAAAATTATTTTTCCTTATAAATAAGGGGAAATTTACGTTCAGTTTTTCTATAAATCTGAATTGTCAGATTGCCGCCGTTGTCTTTCTCTAATAAATAATTGAAAAAAAAGAAAAAGATGGGACATACTCTGTGGGCTGGTTTTAATTCAATGTTCAATGGAATATCGATTTATATGAAAATTTATTTGAAAATTATTAAATGATAGATAAACAACGCAAATATTCATTCATGTTGCACTTGGGCAACATCAAGAGTCATCTTTTCATCTAGAAGTTCTTAAAATATATTCTACTTCACTGGGTTCAAAAAGGTTTTCTAATGAAAGAGAAAAATTATCACCCAGTTAAATCGAAATAGATCGTTTAAAGACGTGGTCTCCGTAAACCATAAAGATATCGTAAATGCCAGGTTAAAGCATTTATTTCTAATGTCGATATCATAGTACTTTGTTTCTAATCCGATTGTTTTTATCAAACTAAGCTTTCAGATGACAAAATCAGTTAATTATATATGTAAATTAATGACTTCGAGTATTATTGAGGAAATATTTCATAAAAATGTCAAAATATATCATCTTTGATTAATGCTTGTATATAGTGCTGAAAAGTCGTACGGTCTACAGGCTATTATTTCTGGTTTTTCTTTTTAGAATTTCCAGATGTTCTTTGGAATTTTATTTATTTATTTTTTTTTTTGAGTTTTTTTCTTTTAAAGTGTTCTAAATGTTGCCGTGAGGTTTTGAATATCCATTTCTGATTAACACCGTTTTTATTCAAATATGTTCCATAAGTAGTATAAATTAGATATTACAGTGTACCCATATTGCATCTGAGATGAATTTGTTATAGTAATTGTCTCACAAAATTATTTACGAATTAAACCACGTTATTCCGTAAACATGGCTTTATGAATTGCGCTGTTGGCATATTCCATGATGCGCGCTAGCTAGCAGAACTACTGCTATTCATAACGCCATGTACATGAATAATTACTGTTTATGTTTATGACTTGTATTTGCATTCTGTGATGTTGTCAAGGATATCAGAGGAAATCCTGGCTTAAATACATGTAAAGACACGGCTGCATGTCTCCAATGAAAAAGAAAAACATAACAACGAAATCAATAGACCTGATTAATCTACTTTTCTCCAATAAATAACATTTAATATAGAAGGTCTCTGCATCTCAACTACAGTTATATCAATACTGACTGCGACTTCTTTAAATGCTCTCTCTCTCTCTTTTTTTTTTTTTTGCAAATGTGTCGTCTACATTGGGAGTATTGAAATTTCTGATTAAATTCTCATTATGAAAAAGGAGATTGATTTGGTTTATTATGCATTTTGTTTTTAAGTAGTGGGTGTCTTTATTATGTCTTTAAACTTATTTTAAGAGCTTAAAATTGATTATTTCAAAAATTCTATTTCTCTGAACGTAAAACACCCTAGCGTATAGAGTTATAGTTTCTTTTTAGAAAATATACGTGATACGAAAAGAAAACTAAAAATTTAGTAGTTTTTTTTATTTTATAATTGAATACATGGATATAATATTTTCTGGTGGATACTATTGAAAACTAAAAGATTTATTCCTTTTGCAAAGCATTTCATATATATACTTCTGAAGGCGTTTTTCTAGTTTAGTAGCTTGAGCTGCGCAAGTGTGAGAAACGAATTGCACTCATAGCAGAAATTACGTTTAAAGTCGCATGGATGCTACCGATGAGTTCTGTTTCATATTTGGAGAAAACAGAGAGTGTGCGAAAACATGTATAAGGAAATATTTTGCTTTTGATCCTCTCATGGAACTTGGATTTTTGTTTTGTTTTGTTTTTTTTTTTTAAAAATTACTTAACATCATTAGCCTTTTAAAGTGAAAAAAATGTTTATTTCTTAAAATTGAAAAATAAAATTATTGCGTTTTATTGCACTGCATTTTTCTTAAAGTAAATAATGTTGTTTTTGTTATAGCTGTACAATTATTATGTAAAAAAAAACATTATATATACTATTATGTACGTGTAATGGCAATATTTAACATAAACAATTCTTTGTCAATATATTTTATTTTTACAAACCTTCATCTATGCAGCTCTTGCAAAGTCAGACCAAAACCTATGTATGGTTAATGGTTTAAAGTATAAATATTTTCGAAAACATGATTTCGCAAAGTCTCCTTGTCCAATTTTGCTATCAAAAGACATCTGAATATATATATATATATATTATGCTTTTGTAGTCTATAGAGAAATGTTATTTATATGTTAGACAGTGATTCATTTCCTAAATACTGTAACAAATTCTTCGTCCTCGGGCTTTCAATTGCGTAATATTGGCAGAACACCTTAAGAAGGAACTAAATTCAATCACTTAATTTGTTGGGTATTATATTAATTCATATGCATCCATGTTTAATATTACTCATGTTTGCATTGCAATGCTTTTTTTAAAAGAAGGATTTATGCATAAAAAAGTCATTCTTTTAATTATCCGTTTTTTTTTTTGCTTAATTATGATCACACACTTTTTTAAAAAATTTATCGACATGGCGTTCTATTTTCCATCTCCATATCATTTACTGAAACCAATTGCATATTGATTCAACAACGTTTTTGAATGTATTTACCCCCTATAGCCTTTCATTACCAAGGACAAAACATGAATTATAAAATGCACGCCAGACTAATTTTTCAGATGTAGTAAAAAGAAATGATTTGAATCAAACAGAGAAGATTTCAGAACAGACATGCTGAGATTCGTTGTTGCATGTAATATACTCACAATGCAATTAATAATCATCTTTTTTTCCTTTCAAGGATTACTTCATAATAGAATGAGAAATGGATTCGGAACGAAAAAGAGTTATATGTGAAATGAAAGTAAATCATTTAACATTTTGCAGTTTATAGAGGAAAAAAGATGTGAATAAATGAATGAATTTATTTAGCTCTTTGTTAGTTTGCCTCAGGGCGTATAATTAAAGTATTATGTTAAGTAATCATAATTTGATTTATTGTCGACCAGAAGTTAAAGATTAAGAATTTTTTAAAATTTTAAAATTGGAAGACACGTAATTTTCAAAAGTTCAAATATTTCAAAAGATGCAATGTTTGATTCTAAACATTTCTTTTTTGCCGTCGTCATTTTCCTATTTTTTCATTAATTGAGCCAATTATTTATCGAACCAAAAAGTGAATTTGTTATCTGAAGAATAAAATACATGAAAAAATATAGCTAATGCATTATAAGGCATCATCCGGTGCATATCACATCAGATATGATTATTTCGCAGAGAGGCAATGGCTTCTAGCCATTGAACCAAAACACATGAACAGCAAGGCGGATGAAAAGCGTATAGCAACAAGGATCAAAACGCTATTCTGATGAAGTAAAGGACATCACACTGCTCTCAAACGACATTCTTGCTTTTAAAAACGGATAAACTGATAAAGACTTCCAAAATTAGTTTCTTAAGACATGGGAAACTCTATGCTTAGTGTCCTGTGGTCAAAGATTTTGCTTTGCTGGATCGTTTTACATGCTGGAGCCAATGGACAATCACAATTTTGTCAGCTTTACGATGAAAATAACACTGTTTTGACTTCAACGATTACATTGTCACCTTCAGAATGTAGCTTTAATTGTGGAACGTCGCCAACATGCATGAAATTTAGTGTTTGCAAACATGCACGAACAGAGAATTGTACGGATTATACGGCGATTAGCAGAACAAACTGCGGACATTCAGCCTCAAACATCGTGTGTATCCTGTTTTTCCAAGGTATTTCAGAAAATTTCAAATTTTACGAAGATTTTCATTGTAAACAAAATGATATGATTTCTATAATTAGTTCATTTCTTTCAGTTACATAGTATGTGTGAAATATATCTATTTCTATTTTTTATGAAATCAAGCAAGCATGACTACATCTGCAAATTGAAAACTGTTTATAAAATGAAATGAAGCACTTAGATTATTTGAAGAAAGGCATTTATTTAAAATATGTTTATATTTTTAATTGCACATGCAGCAATATTTTTATGTTTCTTTCTTCATGAGGTTAGCGTGTTTTTGCCCATATGTTTAATAAAGAGCTTGCAGTGACAACTCAACATTTTTATACTACAAGAATGAGAATGAGAACAAAATATAGATGCCATTTACCTTGTAATATAGAAATTGTGGAAATTGCATTCAGATTACAATGAGATCATATAAGTCATATAACACTCTCCTTATATAGGAAAAGAACGCATGCACTCAACCTTCAACCGAACAGACATCAACTACTGCTGTGGAATCAACTACAGTGAGTACTGAAATAACCACCGAACACTCATCAACTTCAATTACAACAACTACGACAGTTAGTTCTACAACGACTTCACAAACAACAGAACAACCGACCACAACAACAACACAAGCAATAACGACTACACAACCAACGACAACAGTACAACCGACGACAACGGCACAACCCACGACAACAACAGCACAACCCACGACAACGCAACAAACAACAACAACACAAACAGCATCTACATCAGTAGCAACCACAACAACTCCAGCAACAACAACAACAACAACAGTGGACCCAATGTGTATTTCTTATCCTGCACTTTGTCAGTGAATTTATGTTTTGATTTGTGAAACTGTTCCAAAAAAATAAGAATAAATAATGAATTCCACATAGATGACAATGTTTGAATTGAACTTTTATTGTTGAAAGATGTTCATGAATGGGTAAAATGCAAAACTGAAGATTTAAATGAATGTCATTTATTTACCTTGTACAAAAATAAAATTGCTAAGGAATTCTGTTCCTTTACAATCTTTTGTTTGGTGACAGAAGTATGTAATGCAAAATTCATGTCAAATATGCACGAGGGCGCTTGATGCAGCATCGAATCATTTGATTTAAATTCACAGAGTCCAAGGCGCAGATTCTTATCCCAGCGCGGGACAAGTAGGCCGGCCTCAAATAAAGCCTTATAAACCGAGGCCCCCTCTTCCATTCCATTTCGGTGCTGGCAAATATACTTCATCGCTTGAAAGCCCTAAAATGTGCGGTCCTCCACAGGCAAATGGTAGCATCTCAATGAGTGAATTTTTTTCAACAGGACGTTAATAAATAAATTTAATTTCGATAAAAACGTTTACTATTACTTAGCAAGTAGAAAATAAACAAAGGTTTTGCAGTTTTAAGACAATAAGGAAATTTTCCCCAGAACATGTATTAGAGAAGCGCAATAAAAAAGAAAGAAAGAGAATTTGATGCCATATACTTTCTTTGATTGCTAGTTGAAATTTTCAATAATGTCAAAAATATTACCAAAACAACACAGAGGTTGCTACGTATACTTTCATATATAGATTTTTTTTTGTTATGATTAAAGCATTGCTTGGTGACAGTCAATAGAAGATCACATCAAATATTTACTTGCACATGATTAAATAAAATTGTTTAATATGAAAATATTTAATAATTAAACTTCGACAAACCATCTAATTATGTATTTGTAAGGTATATTATTTGTTTGTTCTTTAACGTCCCTCTCCAGAATATTTCACTCACATGGAGACACCACCACTTGCCGATGAAGAGCTGCAAATTTTGTCCTATACTCGGAACTTACGGCCATTGAGCAAGGAGATGTCGTTTTCATGCTTATATCTACTGCAACACTGGACCTCGTTTTATACGGTCTCATCCGAAGGACCGAACTCAAAGCCCCACAGTGAGTTTCTTGTACAAGTATAAGACATTAACCATTTAAATTTCTGGTCTGAGGAAA
>NW_026934674.1:0-6001 GCF_032062105.1 Saccostrea cuccullata | reverse complement strand
GAAGTTTTCAAAAATTGACTTTTGTGGGGGCAAATATATGCAATATACCGCATATAGTTCTTTAGCTATAATTGTATTATGTTATGAGATCAACATATCATCAGTTTATTCCCAATAAGCTCAGGTGAGCATTTTGGCCAATATGTTTCTTTATCCAATTTTTTTTTGCCCCCTAAAAATTTTAGCTTTAATCTACAGGGGGTCATTTTTCTACAGGGGTCATTTTTTCTTCACGTGGGTTCTGCAAATTTTTGGGAAGTGACACTTTTTCTACGGGCAAAGAGGTCATTTTTCTACGTCGAATAATGACCGGAGGTCATTTTTCGCTGTCGAAAAATGACCCCCTATTATTCGATGGGGGTCTTTATTCGTCTTTACACCGGTCAGCCGGATTTGATAGCCAGTGGCCAGATAGCTCAGTTGGTAGAGCACCTGACCAGAGTTTCAGGGGGCCCAAGTTTGAATCCTGGTCTGGTCCCCTGCATTTTCCCCTCTCCCATTACATTTAATTAGTGCCGTGTCATGCCCTGGAAATGACAGGTGAAAAGCCTGCCAGGGATGAGCCTGGGTTGGGGTCTTTGGAGGGCCAAATTAAGACCTTTAAGGAGGGAAGAATGTGGAGGTCAGCCTAGTTAGAATAATCTAACTGTGTCTCAGGACAAGCCAACACCACAGTTAGAATACCTCCCATATACTCACAATGGAGCAAAAAATTGCAGAATCGCTCGGAAACGATTTTGAAGAATACAAAAGAATTTGTGCTAAAAACAACTTTAAAAATAATGGTAACAAACCTTTTTGAGGTTCCATATGCCTTTAAACTTAAAATATACATGTAATACAAATGAAGAAGAAAATTCAACTAATCTCAAAGATTTTCCTTGCTGGATTGTTCCTAGTAAATGCACAGAGTACGTGTTATCGCCCATGTTTATTTTGCTGAATTGTGAATACATGGAAAGAATTCTATCGTTAAACATGTTAACCCGGGTCCATAGGACATTTATCATTTTAATGATAAAACATTCTATCTAAGGTCAGCTGGGTTTGATCACTGGTGGTCAGATAGCTCAGTTGGTAGATCACCTGACCAGAGTTTCATGGGGCCCTGGTTTGAATCCCGGTCTGGTCACCTGCATTTCTCCTCTCCGGGCCGTTACACAGTTTAGACAGCATTACGTTTATGTATTAAAATAGGAGTGCAAAAAATAATTTTAAATAAAAGATTTTCATGAAGCAGAAACGGGGATTTATTAACTTGGAACTGAGCATACAGTAATAAAGATTCAATTACGTAGCAAAAATTTTGAGCTCAATGCCCTAGCTGCAGATCTGTAGCTATCCGAAAAAATATATATTGATAGACCGGATAGCTACATTGCCACCCATTGAAAAAACTGTATATTTATTGCGCACTAAAAAGTGCACTCGGTTCTTGATTATTTCTTCCAAATTCTTACCTCAATTGCAAAAGAGGGAAGATTTAAAAAGAGTTTCTCTCACCTCTATCAAGTACATTCGTAGTTGACATCTGAACGAAGCATATTGGACCTTAGTTAGAATAATCTAACTGTGTCTCGGTACAGGCCCTCACCACAGTTAGAATACGTCCCATATACTTGCAATGTAGCAAATCGGAGCGGATCCGCTCCGAAACGATTTTGAAGAATATAAAATGATTTGCACTGGGAATAACTACCAAAATAATCAAAACAAACCTTTTTGAGATTGCTTATGCCTTTTATCCCATAAAATAATCCATATAAATACGAAAATCCAATTAATTTTCTCAACGTTTTTCTCTCGATTCAAATTACTACATTCGGAACTCTCTAGATTGTTCCTAGTATATGCACTATGCGAGTTATCGCCCGTGTTTCTTTCTGCTACATTACGAATACACGGAACGAATTCTATCGTTAAACCGGGTCTGTAGGACAATATCATTTTAACGATAGAACATTCTATCTAATTGGACCTAATTATCTTTGAAACCAAAATGGCAGTATATATATTCAAAATGTTCGATGATTACAATATCAGGGTCAGGAGGACTATTAAAAACAACTATGACGAATGTTTTGTTGTGGAATGAGTCAAAGAATATGTTAGGAACACAAGATTAGTAATATTTTGAGATTACAGTTTTAGGAACATGGAGAAATAAATCGAAAACCGAGCGCACTTTTTGTGCGCAATAAATATACAGTTTTTTCAATGGGTGGCACTGTAGCTATCCGTCTATCAATATATATTTTTTCGGATAGCTACAGATCTGCAGCTACTCAATGCCCTTGATATTTGTTCCGATTCACAGAGTTGATTATTCTTGATGCTACAAATTACAAAATACAAATGGTGAGAAACAAGAAATATACATCGTTAAATACTTACTAAAACTGATATTTTGTGGGAATATTTAGGTAAAAATTGAAACAGTATTACAGCAATAAATATAAATATCATAAGATACATTTTTACATTCAATGAAAGAGAAAATATTCAATGTTGATTATTACTTGAAAGTTGAAACTTATTTGCGTAGAATAAAGCGCAACGAAGACTGCGATGAGAACTCTTTTGTAATGGAGATATTTTTCTGTCATTTTCCCGCAAAATATTGAAATGGAAACAGGTTCATCGGTTTCAAAGGTAAGTTTTCACATTAATGAATATATTTCTCCAGGAAATAAATAATTTTTACTTGAATCATAACCTTTACTTGTTGAAAAAATTGTACTTCCTTTGATGCAATATGCAGAAATGTCTTTTTATCTAACAATATTTACATGCTTTTTCCTCTTGTTTGTCTCATGAATTATTTGATCTCACACATCTTATTATTAAGGATTTATCTCGGTCTCATATATTCTGTCAAAGAAGGAGGAATGGAACCATGGGTTAACAATTCTGAATTGTGTAGATAAATAAACAAAACAATGACAAGGTCCGGTTTTATTAGACCCTTATTCTCTATTGAGAAATTGATGGCTCATTTTAATAGTCTCCTTCAAGGGGGAAAGTTAAAACAAGACATCAATCTCTTTGCAGCTAATGGTTAGAATATGAGAATAATCTCTGTCAGACCCTCAGCAATGGGTCGGTAGAAAGTGGTCATTTTAATTATTAGAATGTTAAATCAAGCCTGATACAATCACTATGTAGACCATGTTGGTAGAAATTAGGTTCAACCGTGTTCAATTAATTATTGAAGGTTTGTAAACAACATGTTGAATGTCGATAGACAAATACTAACAAAATGCATATGAAATATCTTATTGTTGTGGACTTTATTTAAATCAAGAGTAGAGATGACAAGGAAGTTAATTTACATCTATTGATGATTGAACATGTATGTATCTATTTATCGTAATGGTACATTTAAAGACAATACACATACCTTGGAAATGTCGTATTTTTGTATTAATGGACGATAAAGTTAGGATTTTCAGTCTCTTTCATATGTCTTTTAGTTCTTCAATTCTTTGGTTAGAATGACAAATGCACTAAACCTTTTAAAATTGGATTGAGACTGGCATGTTTTGTATTATCCGCAACGCAATGCTGTCCCAGTCAGACGACCAAACGCGCCTCTAATTATGAAGAGTTCACTAATGGAAATACAACGTATTGTGCAATTGGAAAACATTTAGTCGCAGGAAAGATATTAAGAAGTTATTGATAGAAATAAAACTGGTCAAAGTCTGGAAATGTTCAAATACGTCACACCTAATAAACATAAACACTGAGTCACTCATGTATGGACATTCACACATGACAACACACCTTTAAACACACAGTCACATAATAGAAATAATTATGAAATAAAACATTGAATTCAAAATAAAACATTTAATTACTTACTGGGTACATAGGTTACATGCTAAATTAGCATTAGTTTTAGGAAAGTCACACTTTGAATGATGCAGTAATATTTTCATTTGTAAATGTTTTCCTTTAATATAACACTATTAAAGCAATGCATATCTATATGAATACATGTTCCTAATGTCAATTAAACTTTCAGTGTAAATTCTCAGTCATAAAGCAGTGATTGGAATGGCCAAAAAGGTCAATGGGACTATGGCGAAAATTCAAATTAAATATAGGCTATCACTGGGTGAATGATATTCAGATATGTTCAAGCAATATGATCTGTATCTTTGAAAATTATATTTTGCTGGTAAAATTTGCTATTATGATTGATTTGTATGTAATTTAAACCCTTATAACCAATAAGCCCAAAATTAAGTTTTAAAATGTTTCAGAAGAAATATTTCTGACAACTGAACATACAGTTTTATATTAACAGGGCTCTCACACCACTTTTTGGGACTGGGGCCGGGGCCATTCAAATTGGGAAAATTAAATTAAATTATTCATTGAAAAAAAATTCTCAAATTTTGCTTTTCTAGCATTTTGTCATCAATTTAACTCTAGTATTGAATAAATAGTTAAACAAAACAAACATGGGTACATAGGCAATTTATGAAAGTACATTAGCTTTGTCATAAGGCCATCCTTAAAAAATTGCTTGTTTGGAATTGCCGCCTGAAGGATTTCAGACACAGGAGGGAGGGAGGGAAATTATTTTATTTTTTTTAAATTGAAGATTAATTTAAAATTTTTGATAAAAATCTAGGTAAAAAGTAAATAAATTTTCTTACTTTTAATAAAAGTCTCTACCATCAACAAAAATTCCTAATTTTACATAAATCTGACACTATCTTTTGGTGTTTTGTATGGTGCGTGTGATACATGAATAATGTGCAAAAAAATTGATTAAATAAAAAAAAATCTTCCTACTTTTGTTCAATAAAATTTTTTCAGGAGGGGGCATTTCAATGAGGCGGGAGGCAATTCCAAACAAACTATAATTTTATTTTGGCCTAACTATCTTTGAGTGTTGATATTACTGTTATATGTCTTTCTGAGTGACAGTCGCTAGTTACATAGTCCCGAATTTCCTCGATTACATGATCATCGTTGCTTACCAATTCAGCGCGAGAATGTACATGCTGAATCTTGGACATGTTTCTAGGTGCAGCTTACTAATGTTTATATGAAATGTCTATTTTTGAAAACTGAAAATGATGTTTTTTGTCGATTTTCATGACAAGATACTCTGCAATTATTATAGTTAAACATTTCTGTAATAACACTAACCTGGTTCCCCGAACCAGTTTACGAATGCACTTGGCGCGAAGTTATTAATAGTCTTTATTAATAGTCTTTCTTTGATATTTTATGTATGTTAATTGTTGTATTCATGATCATATGCCAATGTATGATGGTGTTGTCAATAAAATGAATAATTTTTGAATTTTGAATTTAAAAAAAAAATAGTCATACATAGAACTAATTTGTTTCACTTTCATTTACAACTGTTTTATTTTGGGTTTATTTTGCAAATTAATATTTTGTTATGGAAATTTGGAAATTTACACCTTTCTTTTGGTAAAAAGGTACCTTTTTTGCATTGGGAACGGGGCCGAATATCGGCCCCAGATGTAGAGAATCGAGAGCCCTGATTAGTGTTGAATAATCGGGAAAATTTCATAATCGATAATCGGTCAAAATCGAGGTAGCTTAATCGATCAATGATCGACTTAATTGGTAATTTAAATTTCAAATACAAAAATTCCATTTCTTCATAGCATTTATCATTTATGGAACAAACTAAAAATGAAATATTATCAACTTTATTCTAAAGACAACTTTTTGTTGTAAAAGTAACAGAAAAACAGAAAAAAAAATTACATATTTGCTCATAAAAACTAAAAATGTTTGTCTTGAACTCAGATTTTGCATTCCTTAGTTAGAATAATCAAACTGTGTCACGGTACAAGCCCTCGCCACAGTTAGAATACGTCCCATACAGCTGCCATATACTTGCAATGTTGCAAATTGGAGCGGATCCGCTCCGAAACGATTTCGAAGAATATAAAAGGATTTGCATTGGAAATAACTTCCAAATTAATCAAATTGAGATTGCTTATGC
>NW_026934673.1:0-6068 GCF_032062105.1 Saccostrea cuccullata | reverse complement strand
TTATTAGATTTAAGGCTAAATTGTTTAGTACACCCCACATTTGTTTTGGATTTTGTTTCGTTATAGCTGTTTTGTAATAACTAATCTTGGCGTTTTCAATTAGTGATGTAACTTTATTGCGCCATATTTTGAAATTTTCAAAGTCTTTATTTTTATGGAGGGTATCACGCATGTGCTGAGCTTGAAGTTTCTTGAGTTAACCATTTAGGTCTTGTGTCATGCTTAACTCTTTTTGTTTTTACTTATGCGTGTTTATCTAATACCTCATTAAAAAGTGAATAAAATTTATTAAGTGCTTCATTAGGGTCAGAGAATAATTCCAATGAATGGAAATTAACCTCCTTTAAGTCTGCAAGAAAATTATGTTCATTAAATCGTTTAAAGTCTCTGTATGTTATTTCTGTGTGTTTGAATTTGTTGGTGTTATTATTTAATTTTCTCGTAAAACAAACAGGATAGTGGTCAGATATTGCAATTGACGGTACTGCAGATTCACATATGTTTTCTGGTAGGGTCGTATAAATATGGTCAATAAGAGTTGATGAGGTGTTTGTAATTCGTGTAGGTACATTAATTAGCTGTGTGAAGTCATATTCTTCAAAAGCAGAGGTCCAGTACCTTGGGGGGTCTTTAATCAGGTCGATATTAAAGTCACCTGTTAAAATAATTTCAGCATCGTCACAGCGGGATGCACAATTTATCTCCCGTGTTAGACTTTCTACCCAGCAGGTGGTGGCAGATGGGGGCCATATGTGGTACAATAAAAAGTGGATTTGAATTAGGGATATTAATTTCAAGCCATATGGATTCAATATTACCTATTTCAAATCATTTCGACGTTTGTAATGTAAATTTTTGGAGACATAGACCATTAATCCTCCCCCTGATTTCAGTAACCTATCTTTCCTCTCAAAATTAAATCCTTCAACATCTAACTCACAGTTGTCTGTTTGTTCATTTAAAAATGTTTCACAGATACCAAATACATCCATAGAGCGATATCCTGATAAAAGAATTTTAAGTTGATCAATTTTTGGCATGATGTGACATATATTTAGATTTCTAAATCTAAGACCTTTCTTGACGAGTCCGAAATTGTTTATATATTTATTTGAAGTTTCCTTTTTTCGACAAACATATAGGTGAGGGATAACATAATCACAATTATAAACAATGTGAAACAACTTTAAACGACCTACAAGGTAGATTACAAGCCTTTTTCACTGGGGTAAAATCTTTGCCGAGATTCGACAATGGCCGCCTAATTTACATAGAAAATTACGGCGTACTTGGAGACATAAACATTTTTTAAAAAAGTGACCTGGTGTTATAACTTGAGAGAAACACAATGTTTCTTTTTGACTGTACAGAAGGTAATCTTTTTTTTTTGAACACACACAGAACGTTTTTTGACTGTATAAAAAGATCCTCTTTTTTCTAAGATACAATCGTTTCTTTGACTGTATTTTAGAGAAAAAAAGATTTTTTTTTCTAAGACACACACTGAACGTTTCTTTTTTGCCTGTATATGAAGGCATCTTTTCGAAACAATTGGGTAGCCCTTAAAAGGGCTGTTGTTTAAAAAACACTTTTTGGATTTTTTTTTTTGGTTTTTAAATTTTTTTTTGGATTTTTTTTTTCATTTTGGTTTCAAGTGCGATCCCTAGTTTCTTAGCAATTGTTCTACCATGGTTCCCATGTCCTCCTCCTCCTCGGAATCTGAACTCTCAGCCCCTCTAAACTCCTGTCTTCTTCCCAAAGGCTGTACTATAATCTCCGAGTTCCTACATAAGGGGCAAGGTAACTGGCGGTCAATGAGCCTGGCGGTACACAGAAGACAAAAAATGGTCTCTGCAAACAACGAGAAAAACCCCTAATTATTCTTTTTCATCGTCGCTGAGACATAATGCCAAATTTTCCCGCGGGGTGGGAAGGGAAAAAACCCCCGGGGGGAAACTTGCCCTGGTTACGGCGCAATTTGGGGGGGCAGGGGGGCCGGGGGTGGTGGGGGGGTGGCCCCGGGGGTGCTGGGGTCCGGAGGGATTCCCCTTTTTTCCGGCGGTTATTTTTTTCCCAAAGTCTACCCAAATTTTAAATTTTTTATGATTTCCCTACCATTATCTATCCGTCGGCCCATTTTTGTTTGGCCCCGACCGGGCTACCTGGGAATAAGGTAAGGTTTTCATAAAAGAGATAAAGCAACTGTTCTTTTTTTTTCTTTTTTTCTTTTTTTTTTTTTTTTGTTGGGAACCCAGCAAAACAGAATAAAGGGGGCGGGAAAGGGCCTTTTTTATTTACAATAGAAGATTTTCTTTGGGAAAAAACATGGAAAAACCAATCATGTGATAAATTGATTGGTAAAAAAATTGGCCCTTTTGGAAACCCCCCACCAATAAAACAAAAAAAGGGGAAAAAGGCCCCAAAGAGTGTATCTATGACGTCATACAATAACATAACAGTGGATGTAGTTTAAAAATTTTTTATTTTTTAAAAAATTAAAAAAGCTTCTAACTGTGGGAATTTTTTTCCAAATCGTATTCGATTCCTCTGGGCCATCCGGGACTTCTCCGGTCTTCGGGGGTAAGGGGGGGAATTTTTAATTGGGGCTTTTTAAAAACCTTTTCCTACCCCTTTTCCTAAATTTTCCAGGTATTTTTTCCCGTAAGAATACATACTTTTAATCCATCTATGTCCTGCCACAGTAAAATCATTTTGGGCCCCTTGGGGATGGGTCAGGAAATGGGGTTTTCCAAAAAATAACCTCACATTTTGTACCATTTCGGGGGTTTTTTTTCCATATGTCACATAGAAAATTTTATGGTGGCTTTTTCCCCATGCTTTTGGTTTACGGATAAGGCTAGGCTTGTAACCACAAATCCTAAGGGTTTCCATGATAGTGCTTTTTCTAAACTTGTTCCTTCCGGGGGGAGAGATTCTTGGGTGGTTCTGTGCCCATTGTACTAAACAATCATACCCATCAAAATCAAAAGTGAGTGTGTTAGGGTTTTATCATGGGTTGTGAAAAAAATTAGATTTTTCTTCTCATTTATACCCCCCCGTATAAAACGTAGGTAAATCGTATTTTTGCACACCCGGGATGACTTGAATCGGTCCCAAATTTCCTGTGTAGTCAGCATAAAAAGGTAGGTCAAAAAGGGGCCAAAGGTCCCCCGACTTAATTGGTGCCCAATTTTTACCTGTGTAGTCGGGGAAATTTTTTTTTCACACGGGCCCCTGACTTGAATCGCTGCCAAATAATTACCTGGTAGTCAGCATAAAAAAAGTAGGTAAAACGTATTGATGCACACGCCCCACAGCAGGTATATAAAGCGGAGCTGGGATTTAAAAGGGGCATTCTTGGTTGGCATTTCAAAAATTTACAGACGTGAAAAATATTATGGCAGAAGCAATGATGAATACCCCCGACAACCCCAAAATAGGACAATCAAGGGAAAAGGAGCCCCCTGAAAGTCACAGGATGCAGTGGGATTAGATTTGGGCATGTATAATTCCCAAAAATGCAAAAAAGAAGAAAGGGCATCTTAAATACAACTTCCCATTTTAATTTTTCAACATGCTGGCTGGTATTGACAACAAAATGAATGATATGAACAACAAGGTGAGTGATCTTAACAACAAACTGAATTAATTGGTTGGAAGGTTTGGCATATCATAAACAAGCTTAAATTTTATTGCTAGAAGGTGGGGGCAATTAACAACAAGCTGACGATTTGGAAAAATTACAAGCCAGTTAATTTTGTTTTATTCGTGCCAAATTATCCAAAAATTTG
The DNA here is from genome assembly GCF_032062105.1 of Saccostrea cuccullata. NCBI lineage: Eukaryota > Metazoa > Mollusca > Bivalvia > Ostreida > Ostreidae > Saccostrea > Saccostrea cuccullata. The sequence goes on along the minus strand of NW_026934673.1, from coordinate 2,277 downwards.
AAGTGAAAGTTACAACATGCAAGATAAAATGAGAGGAGGAGGAAGCACTTACCAGAAAAAAGAAGCTAGACAAGGGGAAAAAGGGAGAAAAAAAAAAAACTAGACAGACCAAAGATCTTGCTTCATCTGCAAAGAATTAGGGATTGGGGCCCCCCATTGCCCCCCAAAAAAGATTTGTGTTCAAGTCGGGAAATTTGGGCCCTTGGGCTAATCAGGTACAAGGATGAGGGGGATCAACAATTTGTCAAAGAAATACAAAAACTGGAAAAAAGCCTCAAAAACCCCAAAAATTTTAAGGGGCCCACCAGACCAAACCTTTAGTGAAAAAAAGGAGAAAAAAAAAAAGAAAAAAGGAAAACAACAAAATTTTAGGCCCAGCACACCAAAAAAAAAACTATCCCTGATTACCGAAAACCCAGAAGAAGAAAAAGTAAATGAATGTATTTTTTTTTTTCCTGAATAAAATTGCTGTGTTCTTTGTTTTGTTTTTGTTATTTGTTATTGTTTTGAGGAAAATCCAGTTTAAACCCGGCTGGCTAGGCTGAGCTTTTGACTGTGAATGAATGCGTGACGTCATAATCAAATTGTTGAGTCGCTGCCAAAAACTAGTAGCAGCGTTATGAATCGTAGTAAACGTAGTGTAAAATGTAAAAAAAGTGTAAAAAACCCCCCTTTTTGGGGCTATTGAATGAATTTATCCGGGTTCCCTCCCCGGGGCTGCACTCTGTTGATCCACCTATCCCCCCGGGGCTGCAATTTTGTTACCCAAACCCATCCCCCCCAGGGGCTGCACTCCGTTGACCCACCTATCCCCCCCCGCCCCAAAAATTACCGGGTTTACCCACCCATCTAGACGGCTTATACTACTTACCTATGTTAACAAAAATGAATTAAAATAATTGCAATTATAAATTTTTTTAATATTTTTTAAAGTTTAAAATATTTTAAAAATTGAAGATAAAAATTTTTTTGATAGGTATTGATTTTTAAAGAACATGTATGTTATTTTTATGAATAAAAATTTTTATTATGGAATGAATAATACAAATGTATAATTTTTTTTATAGAATATCAATTTATCAAAAAATTCATCCCCCAAAAACCCCAATCCTTTTTCAGATTTGGGAAGGGGGAGGGGGGAAAAGGCAGAGGGGGTTGGGGGGGAGGAAAAGGCGAGGGCGGGGGGGAGAGGGAAAAAGGGGAGAGGGGGGTGGGAGAGGAAGAGCCCCAGGGGGGTCAGGACAAGAGGTGGGCGAGGTGGAAGAGGAGTAGGGCCCCCCCGAAGAATCGCCGAAGAAACTGTTGCTGAAAGACTTGCAGCTGAAAAAAGGGGGCAGCGAGATGCTGGATTAGGGGAAAAATTGTACAAGTTAATTAGTCAAAATAACCTTCATTCATGCATATACAAGGTATATATACAACTCATTTATGGCCTGTTAATTCACATATTCATGTATATATGAATTATTTATTATAAAAGTATAATCATTTTAGGAAACCATATCTAATCTTGAGGAGGATAACGAGGAACCTTGTTCAAGCTATATGTAACAGGGACCCAACATTTGTCGTTGACATTTTGAATGAGGCTTCCCAAAATGAAAGGAGGCAAGGGTACCACCCACAACCGTCAGATGGCATACCAAGCTGGTGTACCTGCAACCACTGCAGAGAGATGCCATCCGAAATTGAAAAACTCTGTTGTGGACAGACTCCATTAAACTGCTACTCAATTGTATCAGTAAGAAATTCAATTTACTGATATACAAATGAAAAAAAAAAGTTAAAATTTTACAAATTTAAATGTATATAATAACATTCAATATTAATTATACACTGAATTGAGTTATTTCACATCATGACAATGAGCACACGGCAGTATGACCGGTCAGCAGGGGATGCTCACGTCTCCATGGTACCTGATCCCACATATGATGCTTTGGAGGTCCATGTTTGCTCTGCTCCTAATTTGTATTGTTTGATGGACTTTTGATATAGCATACTGTTTGTTATCTCCATATCCTTCTTTATTCATTATTAATTATATTTTTAGGATTTCCAAAGGGTTGTCCTTGATGACCTTGTACTGGTGTTGCCCGACGTTACCGTGAAGACATTTTTGCAGCTGCCCCTGATGCAGATATCAACAGAGGGAACAGACATGCAGCCTACCGCCAATTTATCCTCTGGCATCATGGTCATCTAGGTGCAAGAAATAGAAGGGTGATTTCCAGTTGTTGTGTATGGTGAATAAGGGACAAGTTCCCAGATGCGTTT
>NW_026934672.1:0-60958 GCF_032062105.1 Saccostrea cuccullata | reverse complement strand
AACGCAACAATAAGTGTGACGTCATAATTATCACTACAACAATAACTGGAAAGAGCGTGCAAAACACGGAGGTAAATTTTTATACTCAGCTCATTGACATTTCTTTTAATAACACAGACTGATTCTGAGTTTAAATACATTTCTAAAGTGTAACAATTTTGGCACAATGTCCTTTATTTTTCTAGAATGAAAACTATGCATATGGACTACAACGAAGTTCTAGATTTCGGGGATGGCCCTGTCACAGACGTGGTAAGCTCAGTTGCATGTATAGATGCTCCATAGGCACCATTACCTTAATAGTCAAATAATATTAAATCTATCATACTAGTAGCAGATGTTTTTATATAATAACATTTGTGTCCGAATCATTTTATTTCCAATAAAAATGCAAGATTTTGTCTTAAATTCAAAAATCTTCCCAACATTTTGAAATGTCAATTTTTTTTCAAAAATTTATTACTTCAATGCTTTTTTTCAGGACACAAAACTTGAGATATTAAAATTCAGCTACAACTGGTCAGACGCAGTTGAGGAGGTGCAAAGATGTTTGGAGGTACAATATTAATATAAAATACCGATTCATACTTGAACTTAAGCTTATTTAATTATATCTTTAAAAATATCTTTTTGAGAAACAGGTTTAAAATGCATATTTTTAATATATATATATATATTTTTAAATAGCAATTTTATGCCCCCCACCCCCCCCCCTTCGAAGATGGGAGGGCATATTGCTTTGCTGCTGTCTGTCGGTCGGTCGGTCTGTCGGTCCACCTAGTTTCTTCACAACCGTTGCACGTATTGAAATCAAATTTAGAATACAGATATATCAGATTAATATCTAAGTCAAGTTCTGTTTTGGGTACGATTGCACCATTTTTCACAGAGATATGCCCCTTGGACTTAGAAAAATTCCAATTATTTGCAGTTTCCGTTCATTTTCTTCGCAGAGGCTGCACATGCTGAAATGAAATTTAGTATAAAGAATTATCAGTTGAATATCTAGATTAAGTTCTGTTTTCGGTACGATCGCAACATTTTTGACAAAGTTATGCCCTTTTGGACTTAGAAAAATTCCAATTTTGGGGGAGGGGGGCATAAGTGTTTTACAAACATCTCTTGTTTTGTATTGTATTGTTTATTACCAAGAACCATACAGTTCATAGGTTTAAACAAAACATAGGTTTTTAACAAAACTACAAAAAAAAAATATCATTTAACAACATTCGGAATTTTCGATACTTAGTTGATTTTTCTTTGAAAAAATTATGTCTGATATTCACTACGGACTGATTCGTGATTTATTGATATTCAAATGAACTTTATTATAATAGGAAGAACAAAAGCAGCAAAAAGAAATGAAAAAGATGGAAAAAGAAATTTCAGGGGAAGAGAAGAAATATTGCAACAGGAACGACAAAAGGTATCATAAGATAATTGACCAAGCGAGCACAATTGATAAATTTGCTATTTTTTGTAGAGATGCAACAATACATTTTCATCATTTCTGTATTATATCTGCCGACTTTGTAGCTTGGGTGTCACAACAGGGAAGGAATAGGGTCGTATTCTTCAACTTTTCGGGATTTTTAGCTCACCTGAGCCGAAGGCTCAAGTGAGCTTTTCTGATCAAAATTTGTCCGTCGTCTGTCGTCGTTGTCGTTGTCGTTGTCGTTGTTGTTGTTGTCGTCGTTGTAAACTTTTCACATTTTCATCTTCTTCTCAAGAACCACTGGGCCAATTTCAACCAAACTTGGCACAGAGTATCCTTGGGTAAAGGGGATTCAAGTTTGTTCAAATGAAGGGCCGCGCCCTTTTCCAAGGGGAGATAATCATGAATTTGTTAAAAATTAATGGCATTTTTAAAAAATCTTCTTCTCCAGAACCGCTGGGCCAGGAAAGATGAAACTCATGTGGAAGCATCCTCAGGTAGTGTAGATTCAAGTTTGTTCATATCATGACCCCCGGGGCAAGGGTGGGGCCAAAATGGCCGACCCAAGTTTTACATAGGAATATTTAGGAAAAATCTTTAAAAATCTTCTTCTCGAGAACCACTGGGCCAGGAAAGATGAAACTCATGTGGAATCATCCTCAGGTAGTGTAGATTCAAGTTTGTTCATATCATGACCCCCGGGGCAAGGGTGGGGCCAAAATGGCCGACCCAAGTTTTACATAGGAATATATAGGAAAAATCTTTAAAAATCTTCTTCTCCAGAACCACTGTGCCAGGAAAGATGAAACTCATGTGGAATCATCCTCAGGTAGTGTAGATTCAAATTTGTTCAAATCATGACCCCCAGGGCAAGGGTGGGCCAAAATGGCCGACCCAAGTTTTACATAGGAATATATATAGGAAAAATCTTTAAAAATCTTCTTCTCCAGAACCACTATGCCAGGAAAGATGAAACTCATATGGAATCATCCTCAGGTAGTGTAGATGCAAGTTTGTTCAAATCATGACCCCTGGGGCAAGGGTGGGGCCAAAATGGCCGACCCTTGTTTTTCATAGGAATATATTACAAAAATCTTTAAAAATCTTCTTCTCGAGAACCACTGGGCCAGGAAAGATGAAACTCATGTGGAATCATCCTCAGGTAGTGTAGATTCAAGTTTGTTCAAATCATGACCCCCGGGGCAAGGGTGGGGCCAAAATGGCCGACCCTTGTTTTACATAGGAATATATTAGAAAAATCTTTAAAAATCTTCTTCTCCAGAACCACTGGACCAGGAAAGATGAAACTCATGTGGAATCATCCTCAGGTAGTGTAGATTCAAGTTTGTTCAAATCATGACCCCCGGGGCAAGGGTGGGGCCAAAATGGCCAACCCTTGTTTTACATAGGAATATTTAGGAAAAATCTTAAAAAATCTTCTTCTCGAGAACCACTGGGCCAGGAAAGATGAAACTCATGTGGAATCATCCTCAGGTAGTGTAGATTCAAGTTTGTTCATATCATGACCCCCGGGGCAAGGGTGGGGCCAAAATGGCCGACCCAAGTTTTACATAGGAATATTATTAGAAAAATCTTTAAAAATCTTCTCCAGAACCACTGGGCCAGGAAAGATGAAACTCATGTGGAATCATCCTCAGGTAGTGTAGATTCAAGTTTATTCAAATCATGACCCCCGGGGCAAGGGTGGGGCCAAAATGGCCGACCCAAGTTTTACATAGGAATATATAGGAAAAATCTTTAAAAATCTTCTTCTCCAGAACCACTGGGCCAGGAAAGATGAAACTCATGTGGAATCATCCTCAGGTAGTGTAGATTCAAGTTTGTTCAAATCATGACCCCCAGGGCAAGGGTGGGGCCAAAATGGCCGACCCAAGTTTTACATAGGAATATATAGGAAAAATCTTTAAAAATCTTCTTCTCCAGAACCACTATGCCAGGAAAGATGAAACTCATGTGGAATCATCCTCAGGTAGTGTAGATGCAAGTTTGTTCAAATCATGACCCCTGGGGCAAGGGTGGGGCCAAAATGGCCGACCCTTGTTTTTCATAGGAATATATTAGAAAAATCTTTAAAAATCTTCTTCTCGAGAACCACTGGGCCAGGAAAGATGAAACTCATGTGAAATCATCCTCAGGTAGTGTAAATTGAAGTTTGTTCAAATCATGACCCCGGGGGCAAGGGTGGGGCCAAAATGGCCGACCCCAGTTTTACATAGCAATATATTAGAAAAATCTTTAAAAATCTTCTTCTCGAGAACCACTGGGCCAGGAAAGATGAAACTCATGTGGAATCATCCTCAGGTAGTGTAGATTCAAGTTTGTTCAAATCATGACCCCCGAGGCAAGGGTGGGGCAAAATGGCCAACCCTTGTTTTACATAGGAATATATAGGAAAAATCTTTAAAAATCTTCTTCTCGAGAACCACTGGGCCAGGAAAGATGAAACTCATGTGAAATTATCCTCAGGTAGTGTAGATTAAAGTTTGTTCAAATCATGACCCCCGGGGCTAGGGTGGGGCCAAAATGGCCGACCCAAGTTTTACATAGGGATATATAGGGAAACTTTTTAAAATCTTCTTTTCAAGTACTTCAAAGCTATGATTAGTGATATTTATATGGAATCATCCTCAGGTAGTGTAGATTCTAATTTGTTTAAATGATGAACGCCTGGAGGAGGGGGGGGGAGAAATTCAAGCCCGATTTGCTCAGGTGAGCGCTGTGGCCCCTGGGCCTCTTGTTTAATTTACGAAAAAAAAGGGGGGGGATTGCAAGTATATCCACAACTGACGTCATAGTCACTAAAACGCAACAAGTAGCATGACGTAATAATCATCACTATAACAAAAATCAAAAAGAGGATACAAAACACGGAAGTAAAGTCATAAGATATGTTTAGTGTAGATAACTTAAGATAGGACAGCATTCTATATTTCTGGTAATTCTGACATAATTTCCTTTTTTTGTAGAATGAATACCATGGACTACAATGAAATTAAAGATTTCGGGGAGAACCCTGTCACAGATGTGGTAAGCTCAGTTATACATGTATACAAATGTATTCATATAGAGGAAGCACACACACTTATCTAAATCACTGAATACCACTTTAAAACCGCGGAACATTAACTGGCAAGATTGGAAATATACAGCTTACGTCATTTCTATCTGTTACAATCAAAACATTCAGTGATAGATAAGAAATGGGCAGGTACAATTCGATGCGGACGTGGGGAAAACATCGGATTGAAATTCATTTTCAATCCTCCTGAGCTGTGTTCAAAGCAAAGAGTGAATGTATGATCCAAAAATCAACTAATTTCAACTCCCAAATATAATTTTTTTTTGAAGTTCACATTAATATGAGTTTTAGCTTATAATTTTAAGGACGCGAAAGGTCATAGAAGACAAAGATTATTTTTCAGGAGATATTTGATATTCTAGAAGGGGGTGTAAAAAACTGTCGAGTCAGATAGCTTTATACCAATTAATTTTTAGGATGACAAGAGCTTTTTTAGTTTTGTCTTTAATGAAATTTTTTTGACAACTTTCTTATTTTTGTCCCAAGATCGTTAAGCCTCCCCCCCCCCCTTCGCACACTTACATAAATTATACCAAACAGAATTAAATTCAGAAAATTCTGATTTATATAAATTATCTTCAAACTATACCAAAATTGAAATTATTTGTCCTTTGGGTCAATCAGTAATAGTATGCCTTCTAGCGTAGCTGAGGTGGATTGATAATGAATTTCGATCTGCAATTCCAATTCGATGTTTTCCCCACGTCCGCGTCGAACTGTACCCGCCCATTTCATTGTCTATCACTGAATGTTTTGATTGTAACAGATAGAAATGACGTAAGCTGTATATTTCCAATCTTGCCAGTTAATGTTCTGCGGTCTTCTTTGAATCTGTTATATAAGCTATGCATATGTACAAGTATATAGTGAAGTAGAATAATGTTTATTTACCATTTTATCAAAAGGCTTGAATTACTAGTCTTAGTACTAGTCCGACAACCCACTTCTGTGAAATGCTCTGTGCATCCATGACTCTATAAATGTGTTGTTGTTTTTTCAGGACACCAACTTGAGATATTAAAATTCAGCTACAACTGGTCAGACGCAATTGAGGAGGAGGAAAGACGGATGGAGGTACAGATATATATTACTGAACCTTATTTATTTGCATTATAGCAAATGAAAATAATACTGTAATAAAAGTTTTGTGATGTACAGTGTTATTCTTTTTGAAGTAACATTTTTTTTTTGGCAAATCTACAGTATAGTTATCAATTATAAATTGATTTTGAATGATTTTTTAAAATAAATTTAGGGATGCTATACATGTATATTCCAGAGTAGCATTTGTTTTACAACTTAATTTTAGAATAATTATCAATTAACCACATTTTGATAGATTTTCTTTGGTAAAAAAAAAAAAAAAAAACAAAAACAAAAACAAATAAAGCTGATATTCACTATGTACAAATTGATGGTGATGTTTATTGCTTACCAAATGTACATTTATATAACAGTTGGAACAAAAGCAGCAAAAAGAAACGGAGAAAAAGCTTATAAAGGAAATTTCAGGGGAGGAGGAAAAAGAATGCAACACAAATCACAAAAGGTACTGTACAACCATGATAAATTGATAACATTGCTTTTATTTTTTGTAGAGATGCAATATGTTCATAATTTCTGTATTATCTGCTGACTTTGCAGTTTGGGTATCACAGCTTCAACTTTTCTGGATTTTTAATACATGTGTACAAAAATTGCAAAATCTTTGATTTTGAAAAGAAATACCCTCCTCACCTACACACACTTTCTTATTACTTTTTCCATTCACTTTGATATTGCATTGCTGCTAGGGATTGTATGTAACAACCCCCCTTCCCTAGCTGCTCCAGTTTAAGTAGAATCAGATAGTTAGCATAGAGAATGCATTTGTTATGATTACCAAAATGCACTAATTAGCATGAATCATTACTATAATAACAAAAATAAGATAGTAGTTTAAAGTACAAAACACAAGAGTTACAAGTCATGTAATTGTGTCTATTCATATCATTTAGATTACTTGTAATTGGACATGATTCAAGTTTAAGTACATTTCTAGTAATTCTGATGTTATGTCTTTTTTGTAGAATAACTACCATAGACTACAATGAAGTTCTAGACTTTGGAGAGAACCCTGTCACAGATGTGGTAAGCTCACTTCGATGTATAGATGTAGATGCTAAACAAGCACCAAGACACCCTAATCTACACCAGATACAAAGCTACTATATTAGCCATGTTTATGTATATAGTGTACAGTAGAAGAATAATTTTTCATTTACCATTTTCAAAGATTGGGAGCACCCTCGCTCATATGTGTTTCGTACTTTCTTAACTAAAAGCTTGATTTGGTCTTTAGATTCTGATAACCCCCCACCCCCCCTTTCTGAAAAGCTCTCTGCATCCATGACTCTGTTTCACTATTAATATTTATTTTTCCAGGATACAAAACTTCAGATATTAAAATTCAGTTACAAGTGGTCAGACGCAGTTGAAGAGGAGGAAAGACCTATGGAGGTACAGATATAAATTACTTAAATATATATATATATACAGCCAAACTTCAGTATCTCCAACTCAAAGGGACCGAGAAAAAACTCTGAGACATTTGAGGATTCGACATTTTGAGGGTTAAATACAAATAAGTGATATGGACTTCAAAATCACTTTGACATATCCATTGTATTCGACATATTGGTGTTTGAGACACTGAAGTTCATCTGTATATGATGAATCTAATTTAGATTTAATGTCAGTAAATAAAAAAAAAACTCCCCATCTTTTTGTAAAAAAATTATGTTTTTTTTTTTTTGATAAGTTACATTATAGTTATCATGTATACAACGTTTTAAAAGATTTTCCTCCCAAAAAAGAGATGTAATACCCTTACTGATGGAAGACAATATTTCACTCACATCTTTTAATAGGAAGGACAAAAGCAACAGAATGAGATGAAGTTGGAAAAAGAAGTTGGAGGGCAGGAGAAGACAAATAGCTACAAAAATCACAACAAGTATGTACAATAACTGTCCCAAACACAACATCATAAAAGGTGTATGTATCAATGTCTGGTTGTAATAAAACAATTTATAGATATGTCATATAAATTACAGAAAACAACACAAAGCAAAGAAGCATGCAAAAGTCCATATTGTAAAACAACAGAAACTAAGACTGGAGGTAAAATAGCAATCTTTCAGTTACTTATAATTAATTGAATATAAGTTTTGCTTCAGTTAAAAGTTTCATAATTTTCATTTAAGTTTCATTTTCATTATGAATTAAAATAAATGTGTGTTAATTAATAAAAAAAAATGGAAATTATGAAAAAAGCTTAACATTATTATGATCCTTACAAAATTTATATTTTATAGAGGTTATTATATTTTTCACTTTTCTTTAGACTGCTGAGTCCAGCAAACAGATGATTAAAAGAGATACAAAGAAAGCATCTGGAGACAAATTAACCCCAATTACAGAAACCTCCAAACAAGTAACAGTGATAGGAGAGAAGAAAACTGAACAACATGAAGAGATGTCAGGAGAGATGTCAGGAGAGAAAACAACACAACATGAAGAGATGTCAAAAGAGAAAACAGCAAAACATGAAGAGATGTCAGGAGAGAAAACAGCACAACATGAAGAGATGTCAGGAGTGAAAACAACACAACATGAAGAGATGTCAGGAGTGAAAACAACACAACATGAAGAGATGTCAGGAGAGAAAACAACACAACATGAAGAGATGTCAGGAGAGAAAACATCACAACATGAAGAGATGTCAGGAGAGAAAACAGCACAACATGAAGAGATGTCAAAAGAGAAAACAGCACAGCATGAAGAGATGTCAGGAGCGAAAACAGCACAACATGAAGAGATGTCAAAAGAGAAAACAGCACAACATGAAGAGATGTCAATGAAGAAAACAGCACAACATGAAGAAATGTCAGGAGAGAAAACAGCACAACATGAAGAGATGTCAGGAGTGAAAACAGCACAACATGAAGAGATGTCAGCACAACAACATGAAGAGATGTCAGGAGCGAAAACAGCACAACATGAAGAGATGTCAGGAGCGAAAACAGCACAACATGAAGAAATGTCAGAGACAATGTCACCAGTGTGTGTTAAGGAATCATTGGAAAAGACACCAGTAAGTGATAAATATTTGTCAGAAATCAACTCAACCGCTTGTGATGAAATGTCAGGGGTGATGAAGTCAACTCTTTGTGGTGAGCAATTTTCCAAAGAAAATGCTAATAAATATGAGGAACAATTGTCAGATATGTTACCAACATGTAAAGAGGAGGGAGTGAAGAAAAGTGCATGTGGTGAAGAATTATTGGCACAGAAGGCAGCTGCACATGATGAAGAATTGTTAGAAAAACTGTCATCTGCATATTATGAAGATTTGTCAGCAAAAACATCCACAGATGATGATGAGGATTTGTCAGAGATGATATCATCAGCATGTAATGTTGATTTGTCAGGAGAGAGATCCTATGTGTGTGATGAAGAAGTTCTTGTACCGGTACCAGTTAGCCAAAAGCAAGAAGTCTCTAAGGATCAGGAGAAAACATTAAAGGTAATATAAAACTGAAATAGACTTTTAATATAAGGTATTCAAAAATTCACATCAAATTAATGATGTTCAATTTATACCTTTTGATCAATAAGTACATGGCTACTATATAATTTCTCTTTATTGTATATTTTCAGCCTTTGATTGAGGATGATGATGATGATGATGATGATGATGATGGTTGGTTTGGTCCAAGGACACTTTTCTTTTTCCCTATAGATTATTTCAAGGTATAGTTCAATTACCTTAAAAACTTTTTAATATGTTTTCTTATTAGTATAGAAACAGTTCCTAGTCCCCGTTGCCTATATTCTTTTTCATACATGTACACAATCTGTAGTTAGCCTTTAGAATTTGAATGATATTAACCTAAATATAAAATCATAATGATACATTGTTAACTTTTCTTCACTTCAGAACAAATGTAACAGTCAAGCCATTATAGAAACATATATACAAAATGATTATATGAAAAGTATGAATTAAAATTTCTATGATTAAGATGAAAATTAAAGGTTGCATTGTCTCAACAATTTCTTTTTATTTATTGTAGGCTGTTAGAAAAGATGTCTGCTGAAAAAAAGAACGAAAATTGTTAAATAATGAGAATAAAGTGTTAAATAAGAAAATAAATCTTTTATTTAAAGTCATTCTTTGTACTTTAATTGTGCTGTTGAAGTTAATTAATATGTTTACACAGAGGTCAAAATTCAGATTTCTACTTATTCTTTTTAAATTATATAGTCGCCCGCGTGGAACAGTGGTTAGAGCGTCTGCTCTAGAAACGCTAAGGAAGGAGTTGATCCTAACGTTGACGGTTCGAATCCCACTGTGGGACTTGGAGACCGGTCCTTTGGATGAGACCGTGTAAATTCCCGTGTCGCTGTAGGTACTGACACGCAAAAGATCTCTCACTGCTCAATGGAATAAAATATTTTACTAAAATCAGGAAAAAAGGTTAAAAAATTCACTACAAAATATATCATAACCTCCATTTGAATATTTGACATCTACATTAAAAGTGATGCTTAAAATAAACTGTGGATGTAATGAGCTTCCTTAAATCACCGTTGTGAACTGATGTTTGGATGTCACCAGTTACCGGTGGACGTCACACACTCTGCTCTTATGACCTTGAACAATGAGGGTTCTTCATCACGTCAGCATAATTATACAACTCAATTTTTTAACCTAACTTGCTTTTGTGAATAAAGTTCACACGCAGTTTGGAATGAAATACATGTACATATATACAATTGAGGACTGAGGACTTGGTATAAGAATTGGTCTGAGGACCCAATACTGTTCTATATTGCCAATTCTGTAAAAAAAAAAGTTCGTAATACACATTGTAATAGTAATCATTACAGACTACTCCGTCATCACACATTACTTAGCTGGTAAAAATGATTAAATGAAAGCTATTTTAAAGAAATTCTTTTTTTAAAATCTTTGTAAACACTGAGTTGATCAATATTACAGGGGCCTGTTTTACTAATAAAAACTTACGATTTAGGACCAAAATTTAATTCATTATATATAACTTCTAATAACATATAGGCCTATTGAAAATAATTTTAATCATTTCAAATGGAATGTCGTTCGATGTGTTTACACTAGTAATTTTAAACAGAAATATCAATTTTGCAAAACTTTACTATCAACTGAAGTTTTTGGTCTTAGTCGTAATTATAAGTTCTTTTGTAAAACTGGCCCCTGGTTCATAGACCAAATAATGACAATGCATCTTCCTGCATAAGAATGCTGTGACCATTAGTTTTCAATTGAAATGAAGCTGGGGAGGAGAGAATTAGATACGTATAAAGATATTTGTTTTAGTACTTTTTCGTTTTCTAAAAAAAAACTAAAATAAAATGAAAGATTAAGGATAAAATACTTCAATAATATTCTTAAAATGTTTTGAAAAGACAGTAAAACAAGAACGAACTCATAAAGCTTTACAGTGATAATTGTAATTTATGTGATAAAACAATTTGATCCCATGAGAAAGATTTTATAAAGTTGCTTGACTTGGGGACTTACATGAATACCACTGTCAAAAATATGGTTCAGAAATATGGAGATAACGAACAGTATTCAAGCTCATTCAGTACTGAGAAACATCAGATTTAAGCATTCAAATGTTGATTCAATACGCACGAGCATGCTCAACGTACAAAAAATATCAAACAAGGCAAGCTATTAACCAACAAGTTGATGAAACACAGACATCCTGGACTCCAAAATAACAGAGAAACTCTAGCATCTTTTTGATATCAACTTTAGAGTACTTGTGTGTTAGACACCAGGTTGCTTATCCATACAGGCTTCACTAAGCTCATCACAACTTTCCTGCTGACATTTGGTCTCAAAAAGAAAAACAAAGAAAACAGAAACAAAGACAGAAAGAATTTTGGCAAGAGATGTTGAAAAAGCTTCAGGTAAGTGTACCATCTATAGCTCTCGTTCTTGTTGGTTTTGAAAAAGCAGTGGAATTTGTCATGGTTTATTATACAAGTGGGTCTCAATTTCAACTGTCACCCTCAAAAACATGCACTAAGCCCTATTTCTTTTATTTTATTATCTCCCTTAATGTATGATTCTGAATTCTGGAGGATGACAGAAAATGTAATATACAAACTTTCAAGCTTCCTTGATTTAAACTATATTTAATCAGCATACTAAATAGATTGGGAAACAGACTTAATTCCTTTAAATATCCTCTCTATACAACAGGTCTTCATGCCTCACAGTACATTCGAACCCGCGCCATAAGGATCAGCTCCTTACTCTGCGACTCTAAAGCAGACACTCTAACCACTGCGCCTGGTGGGCGACTTACTATTGTATGTAGTTTTTATTGAAATCCAAACCAAAACTGAAGAAAGAGTGGTATTTATAACATTGTTTACAGACAGGCTGAGTGTTTAACTTAAATTACAACTGCTGCAATTTAAATATCTCTGAATATGCATGTGATTGTTCCTCTTCCTTGAAACGGCACTCTACATGTGCATTAAATGCAACCAGAACGTTCATATTGAGTACATGTATTCCTAGAATCAGAAAAATCCCATTGTTTATTTGTGAATTCCAAATACCTACTGAAAAATCATACATTTTCGTTGGGGGTCAAATTTTTCTCCTTCGAGGGAAAACGATGTGTTCACTCTTGGATGAAGAATTGTTGAGTTGTCATTCCTGCATACTGTAGCTAATTATACGCGAGGAATTAATTTCCGCGTAATTTCGCGAGAAGCATCGCTCGCGAAAAAATATTTCTCGTTTTTATTTTTATGGTGCTGAAATCTACGTTAATTCTGTTGATCAACCGTCCATTCGCGAATTATAATTCTCGCGTTTTGACGTTAAATAGCCAGTTCGCGGAAAAAAAGCACTAGCGAAAAATAAGGAATTTACAGTAGTTGGTGATTGCAATGTTTCACATATTTTGGTCCAAAATAACATGTTTCCAATTCGCTTTCAGGATATTCTAAGTACGTGTGGGATTCAAACAAATCAACAATAATTTTCAATGGTATATTCTTCATCACTTTCTTTTTAAGAACGATGAGAAAAATAATGTTATCTCCTCTTCTTGAATATATGGATTCCATTCTTGCCATGTTGAGTTCGCACATACACCAGTAAGACTCTATGAATTTGGGGGTTAGCAAACACACTGTTCTTCTAAATGTAAATAACGCATTTGCTGTAATGCCGTTTTGTGCTGAATGGAGCAATAACAAAATTGAGATCAAATCTTAAACAATGAAGGTTAATATACAATTCTATCACGATTAATGCCGAGATCAAAGAAATGACGTTGACATTATTCTCCAATAAATCAAAAATTATCAAATCGGAAACACGTATCGAACTTGTACTGTAACAGTTGAAATAAATATTTGACTCTAAAATGAAATACTTATTTAAACTCATCAATTTGTCATCTTTCAGAGTCGAAACACTGTGTTAATATCTGATGAATGTAGGTTCGTATACCTCAGCAGTTCTGTTTCATGGACCTCCCTACATCATATTTTAACTTCGTGAATTTAATGATAGAGCAATAAAATAGAAAACTTATTTGTTATTGTATATTCATAAAAATAATTATATAGTCTATGGTACAATCAGATTTATAATAAGTAAAGGGTTAATCTTAATGTAGAGAAACTCAAATTGTCTGCCTTCCATGCGAGGTAAACAAACAAATTTACTCTTTGGTGTTAAATGAAAAAGCGTAATGGAGACATGGTGACATCATTCATTTCTCTATAAAAGAAACGATCAGCCGTATTTTAGAGCTTTTAGTAGAATAGATATAAAGTCCTTGTTGTCGCGACTGATGCAGGAAAAGCTCCTCTGTCTCAAAATGTTGTAATGTTGCAATGCCTCGGCTTTTATCTTTCAAACAACATTTCTCGACGTCGGACGTCATCCTGCAACATTCACACAAACGCAGACTTCATTTCTTAAATCATGAAATTCAAGTTACATGTACATGATGAAAAAATAACATTTAATAGGAAAATGGATTAAAAATGAAGAAAGCATAAAATTGTAAATCAGCGCACAAACGCAAGCGTAATATAATTTATATTTATCTCAGAAAAGTGTAACTCAAACAAATGGTAACTTGAAATTAATTTTATTAAAGTGTGGCGATATTATGGGCACGGCTGTTATTTAGTTTCAAATGCAAAACAAACAATATCATATGGGCAATGGGCAGCCAAGACAAGAGCATGCCCCAATCAAATGCACAAACAACATTCAACATCAAAGCAAATCATATATCAAGGTCATTACCAAAGGTCAAAGTTCATATAGTGGTAAGTCAAAGTTCATACAACATCAAAAGTTCAAAGTTCACAACATCAAAGTTCAAAGTTCACCATATATATATATAGAAAGCATTGACCCTGGGAGGTGCAGAGGTCAAAGCTTACAATATAATTACCAAAATGCCGCTTATACGCCAGAGGTGATATTTACGATATATTTATTACGAATTACATGCCGCTTATGTGCCTTCTTTACTTGTCGTTTATATATCAGTCACTGTTTAGGAAACATTGGCCCTGGGAGGAGCAGTGGCCAAGGTTTGCGAAAAGTTTATCTAAGTTGGTCTCCAGGTAGACTTTTTCTTGTAACAGCCGTACCATTTGATATTAAGTGATCCTTTTGTAGGACAGCTGCAATAGAAAGAAAAACACAGCGCAAAAATCTATTCGAATAAGGGTTGGGTGAGGAGGGTATTTTTCTAAATATCTAAATTTGCAAAAAATTATCCCTTAAAATTGCACCAACCTCATTCATATAGTCTGTGAATGAAAAAGGATTAACGGAAGTTGACTCAGGGGGAATAACTCTAATTGATTATAGGGATTATAGGCGGATCTATGGATTTTGTAATATGGGAAATTAACACTTTCTTCGATAAAAGCCTCCAATTCGAATAGAATTGGATGTGATATTATCTCAGAAAAGTGTAACTCAAACAAATGGTAACTTGAAATTAATTTTATTAAAGTGTGGCGATATTATGGGCACGGCTGTTATTTAGTTTCAAATGCAAAACAAACAATATCATATGGGCAATGGGCAGCCAAGACAAGAGCATGCCCCAATCAAATGCACAAACAACATTCAACATCAAAGCAAATCATATATCAAGGTCATTACCAAAGGTCAAAGTTCATATACATGTAGTGGTAAGTCAAAGTTCATACAACATCAAAAGTTCAAAGTTCACAACATCAAAGTTCAAAGTTCACCATATATATATATAGAAAGCATTGACCCTGGGAGGTGCAGAGGTCAAAGCTTACAATATAATTACCAAAATGCCGCTTATACGCCACAAGTTCCCTGAGATGAGGATCAGAATGAAACTCATCCAGGGAACTCCGCCACCATGGTGGGGGTAGAGCGGCATATACGAACAGCCGTACCCAGGACCCTTGCTAATTGGGAAAGCAGGATTGACCATGCGCAACGATAGCCTCAAGTCCCCCTGGAGAGAGTTTAGAAAAATGTTATTCCCCAACGAGGGTAAGTGTACCCCATCCTGTAAAAATAAAGCTGGATCAGGTTTAATGTCTGAATGGCGAATTATTGCGCCCCCAGATTGCAAGACAATTGCAGCTATACCAGAACCCGTTTGCGTGCATTTTCCATAGCTTTTAAATTTGTTGAATAGCGCCATTGGAGACGCGGAAGTATAAATGACCATATAATCCTACTGTTTCGAAAGTGATTCCTTAGAAATAAAACCAACTGCTTTGCAACCACCCTTATTTTTCTGATCGATACATTGCCCAAGTCATTCCCCCCACAATGTATAAGGATGAAATTAGGTACAGGGCCCACCTTTCCAAGAGTTCTAATCTTTTGTTTAGTTTTACTTAACTGGAGGCCACTATAACCCTGCCACCACAGTGAGATGTGTTTTCTTTCTAATGTCAAATTTGTACCACCTGGTCTTAATACAGCTTCCAAAAAGGCGTGCTTGATTATTGATGAACCCACCAACCATATTGTCTGTATATCTAAAATTAGATTAAAACTTTGGTATGCGAATGTAGGATTTGTAAGAATCAGATTTCCAACGACCAGATCTCTGAATGTCATGAGTTGAAAATCCTTTTAACGCGAGATCAGTACTCGCGCCGATACGAAAAGAGTGAGATTTGTATCCTGAGATACCAGGCAAATTTAGGTGCTTTACTGCCTTACAAAGTACCCCCGTAAATTGATATCGTGTGAGTGGGGATAAATCGAAGTGTCGAAATAATGGACCTGAACCCTCTGGACGGATGCTGACGTATTTAGTAATGAGCTGATATGGACATGCTACACCACCCTGCTTATCTATTTGAAGTACTGTGCCTTTACCTAACTGGTCCGTTTTCGAATACCGGATAGTCAGTAAGAGAGATTGCGTTTCGTGATTAATGGACAAATTGTCAAATTGAATTGTGTTTTGTTGATCACCTTCTCTTGTATTAACTGTTAATTCGCCAACTCTTAAAAATCCATGAAATGCCAGGGAAAATGCAGCCGAGAAAAGAGCTATTTCAAAAGCATTGGTACATATCATGGGCAGAACTTGAATAATATTTAGCAAAATTGTTTTCGTTATTGGCAGTCTAGTATCTACTTTATGTCTCAAACGTTTCATGCCCTGCAATAACTTTGTAACCAAGAACTCTGGGGTTGGATCGTGAACACTCTGCAATTTACAATAAAATGAAATGGCAGACAAGTATGACCTCACGGTACCATATGCGAGGCCGGATGATGATGAATGCAAAACGAATTGCACGACTGAGTTTAATGTAGGGGGCCATGGCGTGCAATCAATGAGTCTACATACTTTGTAATAAGCTGCCATTCCAGCCCGATGAGATTTATGTGTGTTTTCAGATACTGAGGCGTCTAAAAGTTTAGCAAACTCAGGCTGGAGATGATGTTGCGGAAAGATAGGGGCACTGGGCAAGGGTGTTCCCTGGCATGTGGAGCTGCTTGTCGGAATCTGGCCCACTGCTTACGAGAAATTGAATCAGCAACTACATTGTCTTTACTTGGTATGTAAACTGCACGAAACAGAATATTATAATTCATAGAAGCAAGGACAAATGGTCTAAGTAGTTTCATGACCCGCTCTGATTTAGAAGTGAGTTTATTTATTATAGCGACTACAGCTTGATTGTCTATATGGAGAATGATCTTTTTATTAGCGAGTTTGTTACCCCATAAATAGACGGCCAAGACCACCGGAACTAACTCTAAAAAGGTCATGTCTTTAAGTAGGTCATTGGACGCCCAGGTCTCTGGCCAAGGGTAAAAACACCATTCCCCTTTGAAATAAGCACCACATCCCAAGTAAGACGAACCGGAACTATCTGTGTAAAAATTAATGTTGTTGTCTGACGTCCACTCAATATCTAAAAAATACACAGTCCCATTAAATGATTCAAGAAAATTAATCCACATGTACAAGTCCTGTCGCATTGATTGAGTTATCCTTATGTGATAATGTAATTCTGAAACTCCTATTGTAGCATTATAAAGCCGACGCAGAAATGCCCTACCTGGTCTTATGGCTCTTGTAAAGAAATTCAGTTTACCTAAAACAGATTGTAATTGTTGGAGTGTCATCTTGCGTTGAACAACGAGATGGTGTAAAATACCCTGTAGCTCTAAGCATTTTGAATTGGGGATCTTAACTAGCATATGATAAGTATCTATCTCAAAACCTAAAAATGTCATAACCATAGTAGGGCCTTCAGATTTGTCCTCGGCAATAGGAACACCTATATCATCGCAGACGTCTTGAAAATTCGACATAAGATCTTGACAGGAATGGGCATCCCTCCCAGCAAATATAAAATCATCTAGATAATGATCCATTGTTGATGTTTTAGAGCGCTGTATCGTAGCCCACTGCAAAATTGTAGAAAAATCCTCGAAAACCTTACACGAAATGGAGCACCCCATAGGTAAACATTTGTCTATGAAATAATTACCCTGAAATTTAAAACCCAGGAGATCAAAATCGCCGGGAAATATTGGAAGAAGTCGAAATGCGGATTTTATATCTCGCTTACCTATGAAAGCCCCCTTCCCTAATTTAGCAATCATCTGAATCACTGAATCAAAGGATGAATATTGTACAGCAGTTTCACAAGGATCTATGTATGAATTTACACTACTAAACTTCGGGAAAGAGAGGTGCGTTATTAGACGCCAGCCCAAATTATCCCCCTTCGGCACTAACCCAGTTGGAGATAACCTAAGATTAGAAATTGGTATTTTCGTGAAAGGACCCTGTATCCTCCCCATTTCAATTTCTTTATCGATTTTCTCTTTAAGTTCATTAGGATGATCGTCCGCGGATTTCAAATTATTACATTGAATTGGTAATCTAGGCCCATGATAATGAAGTTTAAACCCTTGAGAGAACCCTTGGATTAGGCGATTTGCTATGATTCTGTTAGGATAGTGGACGAGACATTTTTTAAGGGCGTGTACATTAATAGGCGTTGAACCTAGACGCCATAGATTGCGGGGTGCGGAATCTTGGTTTTGAGTAGGTGGGGCGCTGGGTGTTGCTGCTGGAATACCCCCTATAATTGGTATTTGCATTGGTTGAATACCCCTTATAGTTGGTATTTGCATTGGTGGTTTGTGGACGAAAACTTGACTGTCCATAGAATTGACCACTTGAATTTTGTTGGCGAAATATTTGTGCGGACCCAGTGTTTGAGGCTTGTGTAAGGCAATGTATCTGTGGATGGTTACTACCACATCGAATACAACTGTGTTTATACATGCATGGGAATTTGTCAAAAGATCCCTTGTAATTGAAATTGAAGCATTTATCATTATTGGTTTTGGGTGCATTTGTTACGTTATAAGCGGGCCCAGAATGCATATACATCAACCATAATTCCGAGTCAATTTCACCCCAAGAAGGCACAGGATTTTGCTCTTTGCGCAGCCTAAACTGCGTATCATATTCTTTCCAAGATATAGCCCCCCTGCTAACACCCATTCTTACGGTCTGTATGTACTTAAGTAGGTCAAGAGTCTTGGCGGGATGTGCACTCAAGTACACACTTGCAAATATGAGCATAAGGTCAGTCCATTGCTCAATATTTTCTACCTTTTTTGGGTTGGCATCTTTATAAATTATCTCACCCATACTATTCATAACTAATTTCTTTTCATCAGACCCTGATTTTGGTGTTACCAATGTGGCCAAATCAATATACTGCCCACTAATAATACGTTGTTTGACTGTGCTAGAAACATTCATACCAATCATATGTATTGATGGGACAGGAGCAGGGGTGGTGCCAACATCTGTTGGAGTTGAGATTGTTGCTCCAGAGGTGGTCGGTGCAAAGGATGGCCCTGCACTTGTCGTCAACATGGGTTGCGCTTCCGCCACAACGGAAGTTGATGGAGCCTGGGTCGGTGGTATTGGTACATGTACTGGACATCCTGCCGACGCCGTCGACGAGTACGTCTGGGAATTCACAGACACCGTAGCCTGACTACCACTTGGCTGCTGTGTGGCAGTCGCTGCTGGTTGAGCCATTCTACGCTTCTTACAGTACAGGCAACGCGGATCCCGTATTTCCGGCGTCCCCGCCGCGGTATAATCACAACGCGGTATTTGGCCAGGTAGACAGGTAAACCGCGTTCCCTCCGCGGGAAATTCATCACTTACCTGTCCCCGCCGCGGTTAAATCATCGATCAATTACTGACAATTAGTATCGTAAACAAACGGGAGTTATCTCCCCGAATTGTAATTTGCTAATTTTCCCTGTAACAAAAAAAAAAAAAAAAAAAAAAACAATAACAAAACAACAAACAAAAAAAAACGTGTGTTTATTAATAAATTTTTGAAAAGAATTTGAACTAAGAAAAAATAAGTTTATTTTTGTTTCTAAAATTACATAACAATCCTTGAAATTGAATAGAAAATTATATTAAATTGTTACGTCTTTGCAATTAGTTAATTGTTTTGTGTTATTAAGAATCTATCAAGAAACAAAATTAAATACTAGAAATTTAGTTTTTTTTTAATCTTCATATGATATGCAAACTGTAATAAATGTTGAACCTAGACTGTTTTTAAGTTTCGATAAACGATTTTTAGCATTCATTTGAAAAAAAAGATGTACATCTTTTTAAAAATGTACATCTTCATATTGTTTATTAATTAATTTCGATTTATTGTATATAAAATGTACAGGCTTTTTTTTAAGTGTCAAATTACCGGAAAACATTCGATGACGAGCGTTTGCAGTTACATGTAGTGGGCACGTGAACTTAAATTTTCTTTATCCAAGATATCAAGAAAAAGTTTTATTTTTCTTTATTTCTCATCGGTTATGTTCTGTTCCCAAATTAAGAAAACTTTACTTTATTTTATTTACCTCTTTTATATAAATGTGCAGGCATTTTTCTCAAATTGCCAAATGACCGGAAAGCATTCGATGACGAGAGTTAACTTTGAGCATGTGAACTTTATATAAGAGATCAAGAAAAAATATCGTTTTTCACCTTCATATTAACATGTACTACTTTTTAAAACAATGTCTTTCTTTTTAATTTTAATATTTCTCGATTTTCGTGTTCAGTAGATAAGATAGGATGTGCAGGTGTAATGATAAACTTCACAGACGAAATTATAGTTTATATTAATTCAATGCAAAAAAATATATTTTTGTTTTCTTTGACAAATTCTGTTTCTTTGTGTATTAAGTATTAGCCGCGATCATTTCCTGTGTATAGGGATTAGCAGTGTCTGAGCAGGAAACGACATGCCCTGGGGGTTTCACACCTGTCTTTTAGTCTACCTTAGGTAACGCTCGCTGGATGTGCACATTGTTGTCTAGCCATTCAACAACACATTTGATTCATTGTTTCATTGTTTCATTATTATTTCATCGATATCATTTTCAGATGCGATATTAGCCTTGTAATTTGTGTCAAATTATTGTTGCTTTTTTTAAACGGAGTGTATAAAAAGAATAAAAGTTAAAAAAAAAAACAACTTTTAAAACAAATTAATGAAGTATTTGATATAATTAATTAAATCAAATAATGATCCATTCATATGTTATTTCGTGTCTGTTTATATCTGTACCAGTTAGAAGATTGAAAGAGAGAGAGGAGTTAGAGAGAAGAAAAATATCACAATATTAAGGCACGTGCATGATCGTTTTTCCTCCTTTTTGATCTGTAAATCAATTTATTAAGTCTAGCGAATAAAACTACCGCTGATTTATCAGTTTATTGACCATTTGTGGATTTTGTCTACATGTAAGTTTAATTGTTCTTTATCGAGAGATTTGTTTATGATCCACTTTCTTCTTTCGTTTAGCATATGGACGAGACGTAATTTGAATTACTTCCCTTTTTGTCTCCAGATTACAACGACAGATTTTGGTGGTAAAATAAAATGTATTTTTGTTATAAGATTTGATTAAGAAAAACACAGTATATTAAAATTGTCGAATTATTGAAAATATTTATTTGAAACAAAAAATTTAAAAAGGATTCTGTCTGCAACAAAAACATTCTTTATTTCATGCATTTCAATTCATGAGCTACACATGAAAAAAAAAACGGCTTCGTTTTACAATGTCGTAGGAAAACGCATACAGGTAATACACTGAAGTTACAACATCCTGTGTATATAGGTAGTATGTACGCTAGACAGCGTCGTTCCCTCGTGGTTTCTCATCCGCTTCGAGTAAGCTCCACTCCACACGGTGTCTTCCCACTTAGCCAAAATTCTGAAAAAAGTACAGGTGACTGGTTTTGGCTAGGTGGGAATGGTGTACAGGTAAGGGGAGGGAGAGAACAAAAGAAATTAATTACAGGTGATCTATTGTCTGTTTTAGATTAAGAATAGAAAAAGTCTGACAATAAATTGAATGGTATTGAAATCAATATTTATTAATAAATTCATATTTTAATTAATTCAAATTAATTATAAACAAAAAAAAAATAATTTTTAAAAATTTTTCATTTGCATTGATTTAATTTGTAATTTAAAAAAGAATTATAATCTCTGTGAATTGATATTTTAGCTTATTTAAATCTGAAATCTGTACCGTAAATCATGTGTTTTAATGAAAATGAGTAAAATTCTAATTCATGTAATTAACAAAAATCAAATCAATGAAAAAAAACAATTGAATTTGATAAGATGATTGCATGATAAAAGTATTTTTAATGCAAATTATATATTCATTTTGAAATAATTAAACTTATTACAAATAAATTATGCTCATACTTGTGCCAGATAAGAGTTACATGTATATAAGTTTCTCTTTTTTCTTGAAAAAAAAATTCATTCAAACATACATTTGTTCATTTTAAATGTGCATCTGATGCATGTACTAAGGGAGAAATCAATGGGGTTTACTTTCTTTTATGTATAAAATGCTGGATTTTTAATCGTTATAAACAAACAATTGTAAATGAATATGGACATTTTTCTAAAGACTCTACTTCTAAACGATTTTGTACATTATGAATTTAATATCAGTTTTGGACACTTTAAATTAACTTCTAGTGTACTAAATAAATCAAATTATATTATGATCATTTAAACAAATTTAATGTTACAACAATTGTTTTGAACATATTTTATTGTATAATTTATATAAAGGGATTGGTTACAAGTTCTTACAACTTAAAAAAAAACACCTTTTTTGAGGGTTATTTCGGTTGTGTTTACACTGTTTTCAATTTGATTTTTTTTTGTCAATATAAAAATACTTATTTATCTAATAACAAATTTATCATATAAGACTTCTATGGCATTGCACCACAGTCACTTGCTTTAGAAAAAAAATTACCATACCACATGTATTATAATAGCATAATATAGATTGAAATTTTATTTTGAAACAAGTGCATATGGATTGCACATATGCGTATAAGAATTTAATTATAAACACGTGTGCATAAATGCACTTATCTCAATTTTAATCATGTACGTTTAATCATGTACGTACATGAATTCTAAAAAATAGCACTAATATTTCTACACAATAAATCAAGCTCAATTCCCTTTTATTTCATTTTTTCTAGAGATCTGTTGATTGCCATAGTTATTAAAAAGTAATAATTCCAATATGTGGATTTTTTTCTTTCTTTTCTTTTTTTTTTTTTGGGGGGGGGTCAATTTTTTTTTATCTCTATGTTGATCAATGAATTTATAAAGTCATTTTTAAATTAATTTATTTAAATAAATCATACTTAACATTCTCCATTCTCTTTTCATAACTATTGCTATAAGTCTTAAAATATATATATTATTTTTTGTTCTTTTTTAAAAAAAAAATTAATTAATATTAAGTATGCATTTTAAAATAGTTAATAAGTAGGACTTCATTTTTTAGTCTTATATCTAAAACAAATATTCATAATATTTATTTATATGATTAATGAACCAGTACACCACGGGTATATATTACAGGTAAATTAAGTCTAAAACAGACTATACACAGGTGACCACTCAGGTGTGAATATCCCAATTTTGGCTAGATGGGAATAAGAAATTCAGAATTTTGGCTAAGTGGGAATAAACCCTCCACACCAAACTTACCTGAGGAAAACCGAACGGTTACACAGACATCTGAAAACTTGAAGCATGGCAACTTGCTGATTAAAATAAGTTAATTTCTGTGTTGTGTGTTCATATATTTTAAGGGCCCATATTTGTGTTTGTGTTTTATTTGAACCGGGGAAATCTGATATTTGTTTATGTTCATAGACATGATTTTAGTAATTTCGAAAAGAGCAGAAAATAGAAATACATTCAAATACTAGCTATAATATTATTGATATTCTGAATAGAATGACCTGTGATTATTTTATTTACAATAACCCCCCCCCCCCAAAAAAAAAAAAAATCGTTGATATTTAGTTCATAGTCTTACAGTGTAGCGCATAATAATGGAGCAATGGTATTCCTAAAATTGTTAAAATTTAATTGTAATTATGTATCACTATCTATCATCGTTTTCCATGCTTTTATTTATAACAGACATGTATACACAAGTAACGGTACTTTTCTAAATGAAACCAAATGACTGATATAATCTCGCAGATAAATAAACACATATAGCTTTATGTAACTGCAACTGCACGGGCTAATTGTGAACACCGGATTACAGTGCATATAAAGAGAAGCGATATCATGGCATTCTTTAAATTTTAATTATACCTTTTTAGCAATTTGAAGATCATTTGGGGTGGCATTTTTGATTTTGAAAATAAACTTAAGTTAATGTATTCGATAAATTATTCGACTTTATTTCATCCTATACTGTACATGTATTACTGTGAACAGACGTTTTTGAGAATTAATTATTTTTGAGTGACCTTTGGTAAAAAAAAAAAAAAAAGAAAAAAGGAAGACTTTTTTTTTATTAAACAATTTGATAAAACTTAAAAAGGAATTTTTAAAGAATCCATGTAATGGTATAAATCTATTAATATTAATGTGGTCGTAACCCCCCCCCCCCCCCCCCCCCCCTCATTTCGACACGATTAAAAATCGACAATACTTTACAGGTAAGAACATCTAAGCTGAAGAATAACGGTAGCTGGCCCCGCCGCGGTGTAAACACGGTCTCAGGTAGCACCGCGATCAAAACCCGCGACGGTGTAACGCGGAAAGGATTAATACACCGCGGAGGGGACGCGGTTTAATATGGGATCCGCGTTGCCTGTACTGTAGCTCTCGGTGGCATCGTGTTCAGAAAAGAAAAGAAAATTCTTTATTTATATATATATATATATTATTTTTTATATTTGTAAGAAGAAATTTAAATTAATTATCTCCTCATTCTCATATGCTTTATTATTTCTTTTTATAAAGTTAGCCTAATTTTTTATTTATTTATTTATTTATTATTATTATTTTTTTATTATTATTATTATTATTATTTTTATTTATTTATTTTTTATTTTTTTTTTATCTCCCCTTGGTATGGAAATCTGAAACGTGTCGGATCAATTTATAAAACAAAGAAAATTTAATTAAGCCAAAGCAATATGATATAAATCCTAACGATCAAGATAATTGACTTAATAATCATTATATCTTATCACATACTTACATCATATAATCTGTTTTAATGAAAACTTATATAGATACAACGTGGTCGGCTAATACAAAATGGCCACAACAGACGCTAGAAAAAATTATCATTATAAAATCAAGGATCATCGGGAAATCATGAATAAATACTCCTAAATTGATTGCAGCAAACAACTACCAAATAGATAACAAAAACATCCATATGTATTATACCCATTAACTATTTTTCTAAATATCTAAATTTGCAAAAAATTATTCCTTAAAATTGCACCAACCTCATTCATATAGTCTGTGAATGAAAAAGGATTAACGGAAGTTGACTCAGGGGGAATAACTCTAATTGATTATAGGGATTATAGGCCGATCTATGGATTTTGTAATATGGGAAATTAACACTTTCTTCGATAAAAGCCTCCAATTCGAATAGAATTGGATGTGATAATATATATATGTCTTATAACATCAACATCAATTTTAAGTACCGACTTTGACTTTGTTTTACGCCCTTCAAACTCTTAATTGACTTAGAACTCATTAAAAGTTACCACTGTTCATAGTTTTTATTTTCTATATTCAAATTTTATGCAGTCCTCAAAAGATAAACTTACATTGCAGAGGATACACAATGTTTGACGTCGAATGTAACCTATAACGTTCAATGCGGTCTTCGATTTACAACCAGTATTCAACTTCTTATAGGCATAACTACTTTTGGTACGGACGTGACAACTGTCCTAGAATCTTTTGCACTACTTGTATTTATAAACAACTCTACTGATGCTCTAGAGTGTTATGTCATTTCTTAGCCTTTAATTTTCCGTGTCTGTTATAGACAAATAGAGATTGAAACAATTTTATCAATTTCTCGTGCGCTTCTTTCGCGTCTGACGACGTTATTTTCAGTAAACTCAATTCTAACAACACTCTGAAAATTGCGATAACATTCCTATGCTTCGGATGCGATATTTATGTATTCCAATACCATATCTGCATTCCTGTAAATCGTCATAATAGTTTTACCTTGAAGGATATTAATTTAAAAGTTCTCTATTTTAAGGATTATTGAACTATATGGTAATGCAAAATTGGTCAAATTGGTTGAATGTTTAAAAAAATATATACATTATCTACGACTTTTTGAGGTCAGCCCTCGCCACCTCTCTATGTAAATTAAAACTTTGACACTGAATTGCCATGTGAGGGCATCAGTATTTTACAAGATTTTGATTTTGGACAAAGGAATGTCAATATCGATCTGCCCCACGATAGATATAAATCCATCTGATATGCCAGGGTATACCTTAGGATTAGATAGTCTGAGTGTAAACAGTTTTATTAATTTCCTGAAGGATCAGGAAATTAATGTTATCATGCTCGAAATAGCCACAACCAGTGGAGGAAAACAATAGCATTATCCGTCCTGTTCTCTCACATATATTTATATAAAATCAAAGCTTACAACCTTTTAAATCTTCGGATATTTTTTTTAAATAGTTGTATGACAACAGTGTTAAACCATTAGTTAATTAAATCTTATTCATAACTAGAACATATATTTTCACAAATGGACTTTGCCTTGGAAAATGCACACCAATTCTGGAAAGAGCAAGCGCAACTTGAAGCAGGGAAAAGTAAGTTTCAAATTTCAATACTGGGGATACATAGTGATAATGGGATAGTACATGTGTAATCAACACTACATTTGTAAAATAATCTTATTTTGTTACAACTTGCCATTTATCCATGTACAAAGATATATAATCAGATGCATAAAATATGTTGTTTGATATTTTGTGTGATATTGTTGTAATGCGTACAGATGATAACGTAAAAATGGTCAACTGCAACATCATATCGGCTAAAAAAAGTTGGATAAACCCTACGGTGGCATATTACTGTCCCTATATTTAATTAAAATTATGTAATGAATTACATGTATATGGAAAAAACGAATCGTATTTAAGCTCAAAAGTCCATTAAGCAATTAGTATGAAAAACATCTGTCAGCATTTGATTCAATGATAAATTGTATTTGCTGACAAGGTCATTATATTGACCATAAAACGTATGAAATGATGACTTTTAACGAGACTGCTGATATGCTTGTTTTACCAACTTGTTTGTCAATAATTTACCTCGTTTTAGAAATTGTACATACATAGATCATACTCTTGCGTATCGAGATCAAATGAGATTTATAAACTCCATATGCAGGTGATTGCTTCATAAGTAATGGAAGTCGACGATTGAAAAGTTAATGATTGTATATTGTTTAACGTCCCTCTCGAGAATTTTTCACTCATATACACATGGAGAAGCCACCATCTTCCGATGGAGAGCTGCAATTTTTTCCTATACAGGCGCTCAGGGCCATTGATTAGGGAGGGCTCTTTTTCTTGCCAGTACCTATTGCGATACGGTACCTCGGTGTATACCGTTTCATACGAAGGACCCGTCTCCAGGTCCAACAATGGGATTCGAACCGTTAAAGTCATCACGTTTATCATAGAGCTTGGTTGTTAGAATACCATTATTGTATTTTTCAAGTTAAATATCCAAATATGAAACAGGTGTGTCAGAGTCTGAGATATCTTTTATCTCAAGCTCACCGGGATATATCGTATCGACATAAGAATGGAAATAACAATTATTAATTGACGACGTTGAAACATCTAAAAGTCGAGTTGAAGCCCATTTAAAACAAGTGTTTTCTTTCACGTTTAAGATTTTAGACAAATTCTGCTTTATGTGAATACAAAAATAGGTCTGCTAATACTGGGGCACAATTGGTACCCATGGTTTTCCAGTAGATTGTTGGAAGACCTGGTCTCCAAAACCACGTAGATATTGTTAATCAGAAACTCAAGCATCTTTTTTATGCAAACATGCAAAATTATGAGGTAGACATGCGACTAATTAATGCAACATGCAAAATAATTATATTGATATGCAAGCTACCAATCTCTTTTAGAGAATCTAATTTAAATACGTATGTATACGTTATAAACGTTATGTTGCAGATCGAGAAAGAAGATTTCAACAAGGTAGAGGACCATGCAATATTTTTATTCTAGATACGTCCTCTAATGTCGGCGAAGAAGGCTTCATACAAATGAAAGAGACATTCTGCGCAATAATGAATGGTGCGTGTATTTCAACCATAACCATTTCATAAAAATTTTCTGAAGTGTTTTTGTATAAATCACAATTTTATATTTTTATTACGGGGTATCAATATCCAGGCAATAAATTAAATTATTAATTGATTAAGATATTGTGTCTATTTCAGAATATGCAAAATATCCCAAAACTGATGAGAATGTGACTGTTCTGACTTGTGGGAAAACGACAACATTTAAGCATTATTACTCTAATCAGTACTCTGGATTGAAGCATTGTATCGGTAATTAGTGTACTGACAATATTGTTCCTAACATTTTCAGGGTATCGCTGTGTCTTTGTATTCGAGAACATTTCAGATGATGTTTCCCAAATTTCCTTTCATTTCTTGATAAACAAAATACAAATGTATAATTTTTAATCAGAAAAATTTTGCTTTATCATGTCAAAAATATTGCAATTCACCCTTTCCAGTATTTCATTTGAAAAAGAAAAATCATTTTTAAAAATTATTTTCCAGTTGAAAAATAATACTCATTTAACTGTTTTACTTTTCAGAAACGTTTTGGTAAATGCAAAAACAAATCAATTCTGCAAGTATAAACAAAACCTCTTTTTCAGATGATGTTGAATATGGCGGACCCTGTCCCCTTACTGCAGCATTTATATTACCAGAGGGGGCAATTTGTAGAGGCGCAGGTGTAATCTTTAGCTTTGAGAATTTTTACAATGTTAAATATGTTGGAGCACTTTTGATATTGTACATGTATTGATACTTATGTAAAAGATGCTGCATATATAACGAACACTGATTTATAAATTCATTTTATTCATTTTTTACGTGTTTAAGGCTATACAAAGGTTATGGAACATTTTCATATACATCCCCGTCTCATTCTAATTTCTGCTGGGAGACCAAATGATTTTACTGTCATGAATGACGATGAAAACCTGCCTATTTACGGACCCGCTGAGGTAAAAGAATTTCATCTTGATTTAACCTAAAATGTGATTTCAATATGGAGGAGGTTTTAAAACCTGTAATCCTTGTATTTGCAAACATTATTGTTCAATTTAGGAAATTTGTCAATGGACTGTATTTTCATATTTTTATGATTAAGCAGAGTAAAATTAATTCAGTTACAAAAACTTACGTATTTCATATTCAGGTGAGAGACCACTGGTTTCAAGTGGCAAGATATCTTGGACAATTCCATCCAATTTTTTGTATTCCAGTTGGTAATAATCCAGACATGGTACGGTAACTAAATCATGTTTCTAGCAATTAAATTTAACTGCAGAAAATCAATAATTAAGATTTCATTTAAAAGAAAAAATGGAAATATGAATGAACTATTCCGCGATCAAAAACATTTTTCTGTATTTTCAAAAATGCAAATCAAGAATATAACAGTAAAACAAAAATCTTGATAAATCAAATTCGTTATCCAAGTCCAAGCTTAGTTTCCCTCTTTTTTGTCCTTTTGCATTCATTTATTATACATTTTGTAGCAATGGGACATGCATCTGTGGAGGTTGTGATGTCATTATTTTGTGAGACTTAAAATATATGTTTATTTTTTGTTTATAAGATTTACAATGCTTTAATCGCCCTCCCAACCAATATGAAATATATTCCTACGGTCATATTGAGAAGAGGTTTTTGCAATGTAAGAATATTTTTTTAACTGACAACGAATTAATGACTGTATTTCAGTCTTAAAATGCATTCCGGTGACAGTTTTTACTTTTTTTTTACACCCGTACTCAAAGATTAGGGTATATTGCCCTGTCCGTCCGTCTGTCTAACTGTCTCTTCTATGTTTGTCCGCAATAACGTTTAAGCTTGGAGCTTTATATAGCTCTAATATTTCTCATGTGTTTTAATTTTGGCAACACTAACAAATTTGATTTCTTAACCTTAAACTTGGATTTTGACCCATATTTGCAAAATCTTATTCACGTTTAACATTGGCAATAAGTTTTGAACAGTTGGTACTAGAGCTTTTATTTTTAGTCTGGCTTTGCTTAAAGCAAAGTCCTGGTTATACGCATCGTGATCTACTGCCTTACTATAAATAGCACAGTGTAGAAAAGTAAACCAAAAAAAAAAAGAAAAAAAAAAGAAAAGAAAAGAAAATCAGCGTCAAAGCAGACGCTGCCGCTAAACAATATAGTCACAGTGCGAGACGATACTTAAACATATATTTTTAACATCTCAATCTTTGGAAAAGTCAATGATCTATAATTTTACGCGAGAATTAAATTGAAAGAATAATTTAGATATTTGTTTAATTAGGCTAATCGTGACATAATATTTGTGCACATACGCAGCTAAATGCTTATTGTAAGCGAATTTTTTTCAATAGCGCAGGCTTTTCGACGGGTTCATTGGGGTTGAGATTGTTGAAGATCAAGTTTCATTACGTTTTCATCGATGCTATGTTAGTGGTTATATTCTCTGTTTTGATTTTTAGCAAATTAGTTGTTTATTTTAATTCGAATTTCAAGAATTAATATGTGCAATGCCTGAAGTCGCTTGACAATGTACCAGCTTTAAAAAAGGAGTAGCGAAAATTAATTTCTCCTTTCCAAAAACAGTAAATAATTTCGAACAAAAATCCTTATGAAATTTAATATTTTGTATCACGATGATTTAAAATTAAAGTTATAAATGCAATTCTTTTAGGTTAATATTTTAAATTAAAACTTCTAATTTTGATGACTGGTATAACGCTTTACATTTTGTGAAACATGTTATATGCAATGACAAATATATATAATTTTTGTGCTTACTTATCAGATCAAAGTTTTAACGAAAGGTCAGTTCTTGTGTTTTGTGAAAAATTTTATTCGAGACTTCTCAACTTGGACTTACCATTATCTCGTATGTGCTCCCAGAGTACTTTACAGTATATTAAGCGTGCGCGTGTATTTCAATAAAAAGGTGTCTAAAAAGACATGCAAGCTCTCATGGGTGCTGGGATATAAAAATAGTTCATGTAAATACATGTATATAATTTTTAAAAATACA
The DNA here is from genome assembly GCF_032062105.1 of Saccostrea cuccullata. NCBI lineage: Eukaryota > Metazoa > Mollusca > Bivalvia > Ostreida > Ostreidae > Saccostrea > Saccostrea cuccullata. Next base: position 30,058 of record NW_026934672.1, on the reverse strand, counting down.
TCATATAAAAATTTCATTAGTCTTTATTAGTACATCACAATATTTTCAGATGTAGTTGTTTCAATTAGTCTTTGCTTCAACACTTTCTATTCAGAATGAGGAGCTCACTATGCACAAGCCATACAGAACTGAATATATCATGATTTTCCCAGGCAATGACGACTATTTTGGCCAGACCTGGAACTAACGAAAACTACACTGTAGACTCATTCATGTCATAAAATGCAATGTAACTGTATTAGAAAATAATCAATTTCGTGCAGCTAGTTTCTTAGGACCAGAAATAAGAATATTTTTTACTGATAAATACAGACAAAAAGTATCTTTTTTAAAGGAAAAAATAGGGAAAATTTTCAAAATCCGAAAATTCTATTCCTTGGGTAGGGGTAAATGATTGTTGACATCTTAAGATATCATACCTAAAAAGTTAAATCTGATGGTTAATTTGTTGATACCCCAGCCTCCTTAAATGCACGTCGACTTTTAACAGAAAAACTTAGGATATGTCTCTGCTCATTCAAGAGGAGGAAAGATTGTTTATCCCTCTGAAGTCATACAGTTTGCAAGATATTCAGAAAATATGGTAAAATGAAATAATTAACTAGTGCTAATTGTAACGGGGACCGTTACAGATGTTCCCCAAACGCTCCCCAACTCCCTTTTGGTGCCATATTCCCTGTAAGCTCTATTAGATAAGACATGCTTTATGATATTTAGACTTAAACAACGTTTTCCCAGAAGAATACAAAATATATTTAAATTTTAGCATTGCACGCGTGCTCATATGAATGCATGTACATAATGATCATATCATCTTGTCTACACTATTTATGTATTTTAATATACTAAATATCAAAGCATTTAATCAAGAAGTATTCAAAAATACACTCGGTCAAACGTATTTTTGATTTTACTTATTTCACGTGCACCCACGTGCAAGCATGTGCATGATGACCACACCTTCTTGGGGGAGTTCATTATGTCTATCTATATTCTAAATCCCATCCTCTTTGGTTGGAAACCAAGGGAGTTATAACCATTTAAAGTTTAAGCCAATGAGATTGCAGCGCACGTGCACGCGTGTGATTTCATTAAAATATTATATATCGTATTGTAGGATATCTTAATGCATGACTATATTTTAAATTTCAAAGCATTTCGTCAAAAAACAAAAAAGATATCGAGAATTTTGTTTCAGCCAATCAGAGCAAAGCGCATGCGCACGCACGTGCATGCATGTGCATGGTGACCATACCTTCGTGTAGGAGTCCATTATGTCTGTTTATGTTCTAAATCCCATCTTGATTGGTTTTAAAACAAGGGAGTTATAGCCATTTAAAGTCTTAGCCAATCAGATTGCAGCGCACGTGCATGCGCGTAATTTCATGACAATTGTTACATATCATATTGTAGGACATCCTAAAATATGCCTATGTTTTAAATTTCATAGCATTTTGTCAAAAAACAGAAAAGATATTGAGGTTTTTGTTCCAGCCAATCAGAGCGAAGCGCACGTGCCTGCGCGTGAGTTCGTGCTAATTTGACAGTGTCACATTATCTACACTATTAATATGTCTTTGTATAATGAGTTTCAAATCATTTCATTAAAAAATGTAAAAGTTATAGCTATATTAAGTATATCAGTCATTTCACTCATATCACGCGCACGCACGTGCATGCGTATGCGCGCAAAATGACCTTCGTTCCGCACACCTACACTACACACCTATTAACCCTAAAAAGGTTTTAGCTCAGTTGGGTGAACAGTTTCTGAGAACACTTCCGGACAAAAAAGTACCGGAGAACAAATAAGAAAAAAAAGAATAATAATAATAATAATAACTAGTGCTAATTGTAACGGGAACCGTTACAGATGTTCCCCAAACGCTCCCCAACTCCCTTCTTGTGCTATATTCCCTTTAAGTTTCATTAAAGAAGGCAAAATCTATGCATTTAAGACGTAAACAACGTTTTCCCAAAAGTATACCAAGTATTTCCAATTTTAGCAATGCAGGCGTGCGCATGTGATTGCATGAGCGTAATAACGATATCATCTTGTCTACACTATTTTACTCATTTGCACGTGCACGCACGTGCATGATGACCATACCTTCTTGTAGGAGTCCATTATGTCTGTCTATGCTCTTAATCCCATCCTGTTTGGTTGAAAAACAAGGGAGTTATAGCCATTTAAAATTTAAGCCAATCAGATTGCAGCGCACGTGCATGCGCGTATTTTCATGACAATTATTATATATCATATTGTAGGACATCTTAAAGTATGCTTATGTTTTAAATTTCAAAGCATTTTGTAAAAAAACAGAAAAGATATTGAGATTTTTGTTTCAGCCAATCAGAGCAAAGCGCACGTGCATGCATGTGAGTGGTGACCAAACCATCTTGTAGTAGTCCTTTATGTCTATCTATGTTGTAAATCCCATGCTGTTTGGTTGAAAACCAAAGGAGTTATACATGTTATACTCATTTAAAGTTTCAGCCAATCAGATTGCAGCGCACGCGCATGCGCGTGATTTCATGAAAAATTTTATATATCATATTGTTGTACATCCTAATGCATGTCTATGTTATAAATTTCAAAGCATTTCATCATAAAACAAAAAAGATATTGAGATTTCTGTTTCAGCCAATCAGAGCAAAGCGCACGTGCATGCGCGTGAATTCATGCAAATTTGACCATGTCATCTTATCTACACATCTTATATATCTTTATATAATGAGTTTCAAAACATTTTATCAAAAAATATAAAAGTTACAACCATAGTTAATATATATGTCATTTTACTCATTGCACGCGCCCGCACGTGCATGCAAATGCGCGCAAAATGACCTTCGTTCGGCACATCTACACAACATGCCTACTAACCCTAAAAAGGTTTTAACTTAGTTTGGTGAACAGTTTCTGAGAACACTTCCGGACAAAAAAGTACCGGAGAAGAAATAAGAAGAAAAAAGAATAATAATAATAATAATAATAACTAGTGCTAATTGTAACGGGGACCGTTACAGATGTTCCCCAAACGCTCCCCAACTCCCTTTTGGTGCCATATTCCCTGTAAGCTTCATTAAATAAGACAAACTCGATGCATTTAAGACTTTAATAACGTTTACCCAGAAGTGTACCAAGTTCATTCAAATTTTGCGTGCGCATGTGAATGCATGTGCGTAATGACCATATCATCTTGTCTACACAATCTATATATTTTAATATACTTAATATTAAAGTATTTAATCCAAAAGTATTAAAAAGATACGCTCATTCATTTTTTTTTTTTGATTTTGCTCATTTCACGTGCACGCACGTGCATACATGAGCATGGTGACCATACCTTCTTGTAGATGTCTGTTACATCTATCTATGTTCTAAATCCCACCCCGTTTGGTTGAAAACCAAGGGAGTTATAGCTGTTTAAAGTTTCAGCCAATCAGATTGCAGCGCACATACATGCACGTGTATGCATGTGCATGGTGACCATATTTTCTTGTAGTAGTCCAGTATATCTATCTATGTTCCAAATCCCATCCTGTTTGGTTGAAAACCAAAGGAGTTATAGCTGTTTAAAGTTTCAGCCAATCAGATTGCAGCGCACATACATGCACGTGTATGCATGTGCATGGTGACCATATTTTCTTGTAGTAGTCCAGTATATCTATCTATGTTCCAAATCCCATCCTGTTTGGTTGAAAATCAAGGGAGTTATAGCTATTTAAAGTTTAAGCCAATCAGATTGCAGCGCACGTGCATGCACGTGTTTTCATGATAATTGCTATATATCATGTTGTAGGATATCCTAATGCATGGCTATTTTCAAAATTTCAAAGGATTTCGTCAAAAAACAAGAAAGATATTGAGACTTTAGTTTCAGCCAATCAGAGCAAAGCGCACGTGCATGCGCGTGAGATCTTGCTATTTTGACCATGTCATATTGTCTACGCTACTAATATATCCTTATATTATAAGTTTCAAAGCATTTCATCAAAAATTTTAAAAGTTACGCCTATATCAATTAAATCGGTCATTACACATGTTGCACGTGCACGCTCTTGCAAGCACGTGCGCACAAAATGACCTTCGTTCCGCAAATCTACATAACATGTCTACTGACCCTAAAAACATTTCACCTTAGTCGGATGTATAGTTTACGAGATCATTCCCGGACAAAAAAGTACCCAGGAAGAAGAAGAAAAATAATAATAACTAGAAAGTCTGCTATTGCAAGCAATAGCATATGTCGCCCCGTATTGGACAAGACTTTCATTTTTATCATCACTAAAACAATGGTCCATTAGCTAAGCTTTGACAACCATCCCATCGTATGATCAGTTCTTTCCGTTAGAAACGGAAGACCTTAATTGGGTACATCCCACTCATTATTTTTTAGAATCTGTAGGAGAAGAAAGTAGTGCAGGAAAAAAATTACAAGTCCAAAATTGCAGACTTGCATACAAGAAATTGGGCAGATGTACTGAACTAAGCCTCATACTTGTTAATTGGCAGTATCTTTCCTACCAAAAAAGCTTGGCAAATATTATTTATTAAGAAGATCAGCCGAATTATTTTGTGTATTAAAACGCCAGTGATAAATCAGAAAATTCCCTACTTTCACTTTAATTTCTGGAGGTTCTGCCGGAAAACGAATCTGACATGCCACCTTCAATTCGAGCATTTCTGCAGTGTACAGGTCTGATGTTTCTTATGAGATGATAAATCATGTGTAAACTTTCTCAGTTTAGCGGATTCATGAATATTTTCGGCGAGATGAATGTTTTGTTTACAGTAGTGATCAAGGCTTAGCGCACCTGTATAGGAGCGGATCCAAAGATTTATGAATGAATAAAAACTATGGAAATAGCGTACCAATTTTTCTAATTTATTCTTGCACTATTTAATGAAATTAATAATATACGAGTAATAGATATACCAAACAACGCAAAATGCTAATAAATGAAGTTGACAATCGTTATTTTTTATATAGAAAAAACAAAATAATTATAAAATCTAGAGACAAGACAGAAGAAGAATGACTGTTGGCAAACTATCAAATCACTTCAGGAGAACTGAATTTTATGAATGAAACTTTTAAAACGTTACCTGTAAATTGTATATGTTATATCTGTGTATTCTACCTGGCAGTGCGCTTCAAAAAGGGGGGGGGGTGTCTTGAACATAGTACCTTACGTTTGAACGGTAAGGGCTAGGGCTTTCGTATTTCAAATATGTAATCCTTGTGAAAAGAACTTTTATTGGACACCAAGAACTTTGACCCTTTGACCTAGACCTTGGAGAACACATGTGTACATCTGAATCTTTTTTTCTGTTTCGTTTCTATGGCAACTGTGAGCGACTCATTACAATTTTTTTAAAAGTAGAAATCACTTTGACACATTGCAAGGAATAAACACTGAAAGTTTCAAAACGATTGCCTGCGTAGTTATTGAGAAAATCGAAATTAAATAATTTTGACTTTCACCTGGTTTCCATGGCAATAATCGATTATTTGAAAATTTTAAATGCGAGTTGCATAACTACAGATACTAATCATTAAAATAAGAAAAGTTTCATGACGAACGATTAAGGGACCAGAGAGAACACTCTCGGACAAAATTTGTCGCTTTTTACAGGTTTCCATGGCAACGGTAGACATATTGGAACTGAACAACCTCACTGCACAACTACAACCAGTGATCGTCCTTTGAGGAAAGTTTCAGGAAGATTGTCCCAGCCATCTCCGAGAAACAGCCTGGATAAAAAAAACATGCGTACAATATCAATATGTCGTCCCCGACTTCGTTCGGGGCGACATAATAATAATAAGAAACAGAGTAAAAACAATATGTTCCCCAACTTCGTTTGGGGAACATAATAATAAGAAACAGAGTAAAAACAATATGTTCCCCAACTCCGTTTGGGGAACATAACTAGTGCTAATTGTAACGGGAACCGTTACAGATGTTCCCCAAACGCTCCCCAACTCCCTTCTCGTGCCATATTCCCTGTAAGTTTCATTAAAGAAGGCAAAATCTATGCATTTAAGACGTAAACAACGTTTTTCCAAAAGTATACCAAGTATTTCCAATTTAAGCAATGCAGGCGTGCGCATATGATTGCATGAGCGTAATGACGATATCATCTTGTCTACACTATTTTACTCATTTGCACGTGCACGCACGTGCATGATGACAATACCTGCTTGTAGGATTCCATTATGTCTGTCTATGTTCTTAATCCCATCCTGTTTGGTTGAAAAACAAGGGAGTTATAGCCATTTAAAGTTTAAGCCAATCAGATTGCAGCGCACGTGCATGCGCGTATTTTAATGACAATTATTATATATCATATTGTAGGAAATCTTAAAGTATGCTTATGTTTTAAATTTCAAAGCATTTTGTAAAAAACAGAAAAGATATTGAGATTTTTGTGTCAGCCAATCAGAGGAAAGCGCACGTGCACGCACATGCATGCATGTGAATGGTGACCATACCATCCTGTAGGAGTCCTTTATGTCTATCTATGTTGTAAATCCCATGCTGTTTGGTTGAAAACCAAGGGAGTTATACTCATTTAAAGTTTCAGCCAATCAGATTGCAGCGCACGCGCATGCGCGTGATTTCATGAAAAATTTTATATATCATATTGTTGTACATCCTAATGCATGTCTATGTTATAAATTTCAAAGCATTTCATCATAAAACAAAAAAGATATTGAGATTTCTGTTTCAGCCAATCAGAGCAAAGCGCACGTGCATGCGCGTGAATTCATGCAAATTTGACCATGTCATCTTATCTACACATCTTATATATCTTTATATAATGAGTTTCAAAACATTTTATCAAAAAATATAAAAGTTACAACCATAGTTAATATATATGTCATTTTACTCATTGCACGCGCCCGCACGTGCATGCAAATGCGCGCAAAATGACCTTCGTTCGGCACATCTACACAACATGCCTACTAACCCTAAAAAGGTTTTAACTTAGTTTGGTGAACAGTTTCTGAGAACACTTCCGGACAAAAAAGTACCGGAGAAGAAATAAGAAGAAAAAAGAATAATAATAATAATAATAACTAGAATCTTGTTGCCATGGCAACAAATAAGTCTTCCGTTCTTCTAAATCTGTTAGAATTTGCTTTTTTTTCTCTGCAAAAAACATAGAAATCATATACTATCTACTCTAAAAGAAAAAAAAATGCAAAAAGTCTTCCAGTACTTAAGGATGTACAACACACCTACCCCAAAAAATTTCTGTCGTTTAATTTTCGTTATTTTTGTATATTTAGTACATGACTATATCTACTGCATGTGTGCACATTTTGGCCAAAATCGTTCGAGTGGATTTTGGACAGGAACTTCCAAAAGTTACCCCCCTTTAGTTGTTTACAAGGAGAGAAAATTTTTAATCAATGAACTACTTAAACCTTGATTTTCAAAAAAGCCAGGTTCGATATAAATGTCAAATTTCATTGATTTATTCCTTTAGCCATTTAACACAAACACGTAGTCATCTTTTTGATATACATATCATCAAAACAATTTTTAAAGACCTTAAACTGAAAAACTCTGAATTATCTGAGCCTTGAAAATTGTGTATTTTTCAAATTCAAAATTTTTTGGTGAAAAAACCTGTCGTTTAATTTTGTTAAAAAACTTTCTTTAGGTAGCTGGTAGTAAAAATAATCTTCATAATTTTTTGTATAATTTTTGTACGACCAGTTTTGATTTAATAGCGGAAAATTACCCCCTCCCCCCTTCTCAATAAATCACGTTCCCGCGCGTCTTTCAGACGGGGGTCGATCACTTTGTTATATGAATCTACAAATACACATTAAAAAAATTGAATTGGAATATTGCTTTTGCTTCAAAAATATAGTAACTTACAAATTTAAAAGTTCTCATATGTAAAGCGTATTTAAATGTAGATTTTTGAGCAATTTTTAAATACCCCTATCACCCCCCCTTCCTTTGTCGCGTCGCCGACCATTAGCGTTTGACGAAACGTCGTTTACATTGCAAATATACTGGTATTTCGTCATTTGAATCCCGGAGGTATGCATTAGTTTTTAAATTCATGAATGCAGAATAAAATTGACTACTCTTTTTATATGTATCAGGAAAATATTACTGAAGGATTTTAGTATTTAGTCCATATATGTATGCGTTATGCATTCCATATCACATGAAACCTGGATACGAATTCAAGTTTTGTTGAACTTGAATATGTTGATTTTTAATTTTATTTCTTTAATTTTATTTATTAAAAAATGGTGTATGTTCAACTCTCCTGTGATTTGAATGGAATAATTGTAGTTTCTTTTATGTCATTATTTCAAACGAGACAGTATGTGGCTGTGGGGATACATCGACATTTGCATAGATGTACACCCCTCATGATATTGTACGCATTCTTTCAATCAATCAATGTCGTAGCTTCTAAAGTTAAAATGAAAATTCCGTATTCGTCCACATTAACTTCAAAATATCAAACATTAAACTCTTAATCTATTTCAATTAATATCAAATCGCACATTGATATTTTTAAAGATCTTATAGGTCTAGGCTACGTTTTGTTTTGATTCGAGGAAATGCGAACCGACACTGTTGACGCTGCAATAGGATATTCATAAATGCAGATAATTTCAGTACAAGTGAACAATTCTTTTCAATTCTATACTTACATTGTGTATATGAGGGCTATAGTATTCAATTCTCGGATTTATCAGGTCTTGCTGTAAATATATCTGATTCTGTGGAAAACCGTGAATAAAGGGAGGAAAATAAACATCTCCTACATTTTCAGAGTTGTTCCTCGTTGATCAGTAAGAGTCTGAGAACAACATCGATTTTACATTGTAAAAAAGTTTTTTGTTTATTTATTGTTGTTTTATTTAATTAGATAAAAAAAATAATATTTATATTGTAAATGCATAAATTGTATAATGAAGACCATTAATCGGAATGTTATATACAGTGGCGTAGCATCGTTTTTGAAAGTGGGGGGGCCAGGCAGAGAAAAAATTTTTTTACTTACCTGAAAAAGTTGACAAGCAAATAAAAAAAAAGGAAATTGCCGAAAGTCGAAAATCCTATTTCGTGGGGGGGGGGGGGGGATGGGGGGGGGGGGGGGGGGGGGGGGGGGGGGGGGGGGGGGGTGGGGGGGGTTAACTTTTGCTCAATGTCAACTACTTTTAGTACCAAATCTTATACTACATTTTTCGGTACATTTCTATAAGTGGGGGGGCCAACCAGGTTTTCAATTAACCTTTCCTATAGTGTAAGTAAGGTTGGGAAAAAAGTGGGGGGGGGGGGGCAGGCCCCCCTGGCCCCCCCGGATACTACGCCCCTGATATAGCCAATTGTATAATAATATAATGAGAATTTCGGCAATGTAAAATAAAATTTTCAGAATAAAAAAAATGCTGCGCTTTGATCAAAAATACAATTTATTGTATATGAAATGAAATGAAATAAACATTAAGGGATGGTATTTTATGTCTTGAGTTTAATCGAGTTAATTAAAAAATACTTATTGAGTATGGTACGCACAATCACAGCCAAGCCCCATATCCCAGTTTTCTTTCATGCTTGATATACATCGGGATCGTTTTACTCGTCGTTTTGACGCTTTATTTTTGACGTTAAATTTGACGTCACGTCAAACGTTCAATTGAAACCGCAAGAGTTATCTCCCCCAGTGTGTTGTACGTCTTTAAGGTACTTTGATTTTCATGATCAATCATTTTGGCACTCATAAGAGCTACATATTGTATCATAGACAAACCAACAGACGAACGAACACCGTACTCTCATAAACTTCACTGTGTTTATGTTTTGGCACAATTGTGATGGTGATATAAAAATGTCATGAACTAAAAGTTAGTACCACATAAAACGTAAAGTCGTTGATTGTTAAAGTAATACTATCGAGATTTACCAGCAGAAAATTAATTTATTCAATTACAGGAATTATTCAGCAATCGATTAACTGATTATATGTTGTTTAACGTCCCTCTCGATAACTTTTCACTCCGCTCGCCGGTGGAGACTGCAAAATGTTCTCCTATAACTTGGTGCTTATCGCCACTAAGCAGTGGGGAATCTTTTTGAGCCAGTACCATCAGACATACGGGACCTCAATTTAAACGATCTCATCTGAAGGACCGGTCTCCACGTCCCACAACTGAAGTCAATAACATAGGCGCTTGGTTTCAGGATTGTGTATTATGTGTTTTTCTATGTGTGTCTGAATACCATCATCAAAATAAAAATAAAAATTCGCTGAAATTAGCACGTTTTAAAAATGTCATATTTACTGTATGTAAAAAGAGTAAAGGAGCGTCACTCTCCATCTTTTATATCAGGGGGTACCTCGGTTCACACTTAATTTTCATCTATCTCTACATTTTTCCTACTAGAGTCGGGTGAGATCTAGCTTCAAAAATGATTGATTAACGCCTTTTAAACATCTGACGATTTGAACTTGCCGTATAAAACATGCAGTAAACCCAAAACGTCCTCGATTCTTGACCTGTTTATTCGAAAGCAACGGAAGTGCCGATTTTTAAGGGAACAGAAACTGTTTTTTGGACTCAGAGAAAAATATATCATATAAAGATATGCATATTGAGACTTTTTCATTCATTTAGAACATAGAATGCGTGCCTTATTTGCGCAGGAAAAATATTCAAAGACAATGGACTATTTGTGAGCAGAAATCACTATTGTTTACTTATATTGGGAAATCAATGAAAATAATTAATCAAATTTCTTACTGTTGGTCTACTTTATTGCTAAAAATATTTTAATCTATTATAAATTATGTAATTAACGGTATATAACAATTTCTTTAATCTTACATCTAAGGGCAGATCACTCTAACTGCATAAAACTACCCAATAAATAGAGCTCTTTCGTGTGCAGTGTTTAGAGCGTCCTTAAGGATTTCAATCCCTAATGGGACCAAATTCTCTACCCTTAAATGTCCGTCAAGTACACAATACTCTGATATTATATTAAAGCATTTTATAGTGGAAAAGGATTGCCCACGAGAAGTTTTCAAAAAGTTAATTAATTAAGGAGTAGTTAATTAACAAAGATTGCATTGAAGTCTATGGGGAAAAGCGTCTTTTCAAAATAAATATTCAAATAATTTGAATATCGATAAATCCTGTGGTGGAAAGATGCATTGAAATATTAAAAATAGAATGATAATTGAAAAAAATTTCTTTACCGGCTAAATTTTTTTTAATTGATTTTTTTTTTATTAATTAAAAAAGGGGAGATAACTCTTACTAAAATTCAAGGTCATGAATTAGGACACATCCCACTAAACATACTTATAGTAATAAATGGGATCTATGTCTAAATAAACTGAGTATTGAATGCCTACATATCGTTTATGTCTTCAATTTCATTGAATTTCTTCCTGTTAGGGATTGAAGACCTTAACAATGAAAAATTAGAGGCGTCCCGGAATTACATAGAAAATCTAGAGAGGTCAGAAACCGCGCCAAACTTTAGCCTGGTTCTCTGTCCCTGAATTGCTTCGTATACTCCGCGTCACAAGGATGAGCCAGGGGACCAGGCTACGCCAAACTTGTTCTCTCTAGATTTTTCGTGTAATTCCGGGACGCCTCTACATTTTTCATCGATAAAAGTCGGCGATGAAAAATTCGATCCTGAAACCAAACGCCTTTGATATATGATGCTCTAGCCAGGTTTTTATTTTATTTTTCATTTCACTAATTTGTTGCATCAGATTTTCTGAAAGATCATACTTAATAAAGATCATTTCGAACAACTTTTTTGCAATGCATACATTGTCCGGTGATTTTGATTGACAGTTCACTTCGCGTGATAGATTGACTATGACGGACAATGAAATCAGAAAATATTTAATAAAGAATGGGTACAACTGATATAGAACTGATTTTTCGTCTATGTAAATGGATAGGATAATCGGGATTAAAAGGGAATATCTCTCTCTCTCTCTCTCTCTCTCTCTCTCTCTCTCTCTCTCTCTCTCTCTCTCTCTCTCTCTCTCTCTCTCTCTCAGACATGTGAATATCAGTATCTTGCACAATGAAAAATCTACTATTATAGAATATGAAATTCTGTATACATGTTTATGGTAATTATAACCAAATGTTTAGTCAGATTTAATTGTATATAACGATTCAAAAGCCAATACTTGCACGAATGTCTCCGAATATAAATCCAGAGGGAGGGGGGGGGGGGTTCAAAAGAATTACATACTCAGTAATTTTTTGTTTTATGAATTATAAGGAAAATACGTCAGGTTGCATGTACATACATATAATCATATAACATTGCATAAAATTCATTCGTATACTTTATCCAACATATCAACAGACCTTTGCAGATGTTTTTGTATCATGTTTTAGCGTAGCATTATTTCACACAGAAACGCGCAACTTTTACATAATGTTAACCCTTTGAGTGCTAGTATTTCACAAAAATTCAAGAATCGCTTTTTCTCATCTTGAATAACTTCTCGGGTATATAAAAGTATAGATCATGTAAAATAAATAACAACGACTTTTTATCAATGTAATATACATGTTAAAACCAAATTTAATCTATTGATTGATTTTCTTTCTTTTTAATTATAAGTGTCAGATATCAATTTTTTTCTAAAAGCTTAACACTTACTCTTCTTTCGCTCAGTTCCCTTTTGAGTACATGTACTATTTTAGAATCGAAAATAAAACTCGGATTCCGGGATAATTTCGCATTCAAATCAGAGAATGAATTAAGAATACTTTATGTATATATATATTCATGTGTAAAATCATAACTGCCATTACAGCCTTACACTACGCTGGCAACTTTAAACTATACTTATACTGAATGCGGTAACTAACGTAATCTTACATGTAATTTGAACAGATTTTATTGTAATATAATTACAATGGGATTGAGCACAAGTTCTGAAAACTTATAACGCCCTCTCCCTATACATGTAAATAACACATCTCATTCTTTGCAGTATTCAGTGAATCAACCCCCCACAATAAGACATGTGTATCTAGTATGTGGATTTTGTCAAATTGTAAATATTTATGTAAAAATTCATTTCTGGCGTTCGCATACTTGGGACGTACGAAAAAATAATGATATGAGTCCTAAACTTTACCGCACGTGCACAAGCGACTGTTGCCGTAATCAAAGTAAGAAGGTGGATCAGATCTATATTTTTTAATCTTACATGTAGAAGTGGATATGGAAACTCAAAGTCTAAATATTTTTTTATGTGGAATGTGTAGGTCTAGACGTCTGCAACGTAATGAATACTACCTCCGCCTTTTTCTCGAAAGTTCTTTTCCCACTAACATGTCAGAGTTATCTATCTTTACTTATTGTCACCACGTAAATAGAGAAAATCAATTTATTGACGGTACCTTAAATCTCCAAAATGAAGAATCCGATTGAATGAATAATATATTTAGTATTTTTGTAGAATAATTTGTATATACATCGCTGTATTGTATACTGCGTACAATATTATTTTCTTCAAAGTGCTTAGTTGACACAGAACGGATATATTTTTTTTTACATATAAATTTGTAAATAAATAACTTTCAATATACAGACTAACACTACACAGTCAAATTTAAACTTTACATATACTGAATAAAGTAGCATGCAAAAGATGAAATATTGAATGTGTAAATATGTTGATCTGGAGAGTGTATATGTCTCTGAAGTCATCAATACTATTTCCGCCTTTATCTCGAAAGTTCTATTCTCATTCACAAGTCAGAGTTATCTTTCTTTTCCCACCTCATACAGACTTCGTAAATAGAGAAAATTACTGTACCGAAAATATACAAAATGCGGAATTTGATATAAAAACAAATTATATATTTAGTATTTGTAGAATAATCTCTGTTTTACGTCATAATATCTTTTAAAAATATCTAAAAACAAAAAAATCAAAAATTGACCAAAAACAAATTCACTTCCGGTTCGGACAGGAAGTACTGAAAACACACGAAAACAACTTCAAAACAAATAGAATATCATGATCTAATACTCCTGTAAATTTCATATCTTTACCTCAAACCGTTGCTGAGAAAAATGCCGGACAAAAGTCCATTTTAAAATTCGAAAATCGGCCATAACTTCGGACCGGAAGTGAATTTTTCAAAAAACGGAATTTTATATAAACTTCATATATCAACCTACTAACATGAGAAAAATTGTGAAAATCTATCCAGCCATCTCTGAGTAATCGCGCTCACAAAATTTGGGAGGAATAATAATAATAATAATAATAAAAAGAAACAATACAATCACTATAAGTCTTCCGTTGTGAACGGAAGACTTAATAACTAGTGCTAATTGTAACGGGGACCGTTACAGATGTTCCCCAAACGCTCCCCAACTCCCTTTTGGTGCCATATTCCCTGTAAGCTTCATTAAATAAGACAAACTCGATGCATTTAAGACTTTAATAACGTTTACCCAGAAGTGTACCAAGTTCATTCAAATTTTGCGTGCGCATGTGAATGCATGTGCGTAATGACCATATCATCTTGTCTACACAATCTATATATTTTAATATACTTAATATTAAAGTATTTAATCCAAAAGTATTAAAAAGATACGCTCATTCATTTTTTTTTTTTTGATTTTGCTCATTTCACGTGCACGCACGTGCATACATGAGCATGGTGACCATACCTTCTTGTAGATGTCTGTTACATCTATCTATGTTCTAAATCCCACCCCGTTTGGTTGAAAACCAAGGGAGTTATAGCTGTTTAAAGTTTCAGCCAATCAGATTGCAGCGCACATACATGCACGTGTATGCATGTGCATGGTGACCATATTTTCTTGTAGTAGTCCAGTATATCTATCTATGTTCCAAATCCCATCCTGTTTGGTTGAAAACCAAAGGAGTTATAGCTGTTTAAAGTTTCAGCCAATCAGATTGCAGCGCACATACATGCACGTGTATGCATGTGCATGGTGACCATATTTTCTTGTAGTAGTCCAGTATATCTATCTATGTTCCAAATCCCATCCTGTTTGGTTGAAAATCAAGGGAGTTATAGCTATTTAAAGTTTAAGCCAATCAGATTGCAGCGCACGTGCATGCACGTGTTTTCATGATAATTGCTATATATCATGTTGTAGGATATCCTAATGCATGGCTATTTTCAAAATTTCAAAGGATTTCGTCAAAAAACAAGAAAGATATTGAGACTTTAGTTTCAGCCAATCAGAGCAAAGCGCACGTGCATGCGCGTGAGATCTTGCTATTTTGACCATGTCATATTGTCTACGCTACTAATATATCCTTATATTATAAGTTTCAAAGCATTTCATCAAAAATTTTAAAAGTTACGCCTATATCAATTAAATCGGTCATTACACATGTTGCACGTGCACGCTCTTGCAAGCACGTGCGCACAAAATGACCTTCGTTCCGCAAATCTACATAACATGTCTACTGACCCTAAAAACATTTCACCTTAGTCGGATGTATAGTTTACGAGATCATTCCCGGACAAAAAAGTACCCAGGAAGAAGAAGAAAAATAATAATAACTAGAAAGTCTGCTATTGCAAGCAATAGCATATGTCGCCCCGTATTGGACAAGACTTTCATTTTTATCATCACTAAAACAATGGTCCATTAGCTAAGCTTTGACAACCATCCCATCGTATGATCAGTTCTTTCCGTTAGAAACGGAAGACCTTAATTGGGTACATCCCACTCATTATTTTTAGAATCTGTAGGAGAAGAAAGTAGTGCAGGAAAAAAATTACAAGTCCAAAATTGCAGACTTGCATACAAGAAATTGGGCAGATGTACTGAACTAAGCCTCATACTTGTTAATTGGCAGTATCTTTCCTACCAAAAAAGCTTGGCAAATATTATTTATTAAGAAGATCAGCCGAATTATTTTGTGTATTAAAACGCCAGTGATAAATCAGAAAATTCCCTACTTTCACTTTAATTTCTGGAGGTTCTGCCGGAAAACGAATCTGACATGCCACCTTCAATTCGAGCATTTCTGCAGTGTACAGGTCTGATGTTTCTTATGAGATGATAAATCATGTGTAAACTTTCTCAGTTTAGCGGATTCATGAATATTTTCGGCGAGATGAATGTTTTGTTTACAGTAGTGATCAAGGCTTAGCGCACCTGTATAGGAGCGGATCCAAAGATTTATGAATGAATAAAAACTATGGAAATAGCGTACCAATTTTTCTAATTTATTCTTGCACTATTTAATGAAATTAATAATATACGAGTAATAGATATACCAAACAACGCAAAATGCTAATAAATGAAGTTGACAATCGTTATTTTTTATATAGAAAAAACAAAATAATTATAAAATCTAGAGACAAGACAGAAGAAGAATGACTGTTGGCAAACTATCAAATCACTTCAGGAGAACTGAATTTTATGAATGAAACTTTTAAAACGTTACCTGTAAATTGTATATGTTATATCTGTGTATTCTACCTGGCAGTGCGCTTCAAAAAGGGGGGGGGGGGCCAATCTTGAACATAGCCTTACGTTTGAACGGTAAGGGCTAGGGCTTTCGTATTTCAAATATGTAATCCTTGTGAAAAGAACTTTTATTGGACACCAAGAACTTTGACCCTTTGACCTAGACCTTGGAGAACACATGTGTACATCTGAATCTTTTTTTCTGTTTCGTTTCTATGGCAACTGTGAGCGACTCATTACAATTTTTTTAAAAGTAGAAATCACTTTGACACATTGCAAGGAATAAACACTGAAAGTTTCAAAACGATTGCCTGCGTAGTTATTGAGAAAATCGAAATTAAATAATTTTGACTTTCACCTGGTTTCCATGGCAATAATCGATTATTTGAAAATTTTAAATGCGAGTTGCATAACTACAGATACTAATCATTAAAATAAGAAAAGTTTCATGACGAACGATTAAGGGACCAGAGAGAACACTCTCGGACAAAATTTGTCGCTTTTTACAGGTTTCCATGGCAACGGTAGACATATTGGAACTGAACAACCTCACTGCACAACTACAACCAGTGATCGTCCTTTGAGGAAAGTTTCAGGAAGATTGTCCCAGCCATCTCCGAGAAACAGCCTGGATAAAAAAAACATGCGTACAATATCAATATGTCGTCCCCGACTTCGTTCGGGGCGACATAATAATAATAAGAAACAGAGTAAAAACAATATGTTCCCCAACTTCGTTTGGGGAACATAATAATAAGAAACAGAGTAAAAACAATATGTTCCCCAACTTCGTTTGGGGAACATAACTAGTGCTAATTGTAACGGGAACCGTTACAGATGTTCCCCAAACGCTCCCCAACTCCCTTCTCGTGCCATATTCCCTGTAAGTTTCATTAAAGAAGGCAAAATCTATGCATTTAAGACGTAAACAACGTTTTTCCAAAAGTTTACCAAGTATTTCAAATTTAAGCAATGCAGGCGTGCGCATGCGATTGCATGAGCTTAATGACGATATCATCTTGTCTACACTATTTTACTCATTTGCACGTGCACGCACGTGCATGATGACCATACCTTCCTGTAGGTGTCCATTATGTCTGTCTATGTTCTTAATCCCATCCTGTTTGGTTGAAAAACAAGGGAGTTATAGCCATTTAAAGTTTAAGCCAATCAGATTGCAGCGCACGTGCATGCGCGTATTTTAATGACAATTATTATATATCATATTGTAGGAAATCTTAAAGTATGCTTATGTTTTAAATTTCAAAGCATTTTGTAAAAAACAGAAAAGATATTGAGATTTTTGTGTCAGCCAATCAGAGGAAAGCGCACGTGCACGCACATGCATGCATGTGAATGGTGACCATACCATCCTGTAGGAGTCCTTTATGTCTATCTATGTTGTAAATCCCATGCTGTTTGGTTGAAAACCAAGGGAGTTATACTCATTTAAAGTTTCAGCCAATCAGATTGCAGCGCACGCGCATGCGCGTGATTTCATGAAAAATTTTATATATCATATTGTAGTACATCCTAATGCATGTTTATGTTAGAAATTTCAAAGCATTTCATCATAAAACAAAAAAGATATTGAGATTTCTGTTTCAGCCAATCAGAGCAAAGCGCACGTGCATGCGCGTGAGTTCATGCAAATTTGATCATGTCATCTTATCTACACAACTTATATATCTTTATATAATGAGTTTCAAAACATTTTATCAAAAAATATAAAAGTTACAACCATATTAAATATATCAGTCATTTTACTCATTGCACGCGCCCGCACGTGCATGCGAATGCGCGCAAAATGACCTTCGTTCGGCACATCTACACAACATGCCTACTAACCCTAAAAAGGTTTTAACTTAGTTTGGTGAACAGTTTCTGAGAACACTTCCGGACAAAAAAGTACCGGAGAAGAAATAAGAAGAAAAAAGAATAATAATAATAATAACTAGGGCTAATTGTAACGGGAACCGTTACAGATGTTCCCCAAACGCTCCCCAACTCCCTTTTGGTGCCATACTCCCTTTAAGCTTCATTAAAAACTACAAACTCTATGCATTTTACACTTTAACAACGTTTCCCTGAAGTATACCGAGTATATTCAAATTTTAGCATTTGCACGCGTGCACATGTAAATGCATGTGCGTAATGACCATATTCTCTTGTCTACACTATCTATATACATTAATATAATAAAATAATAAAACATTTAATCCAAAAGTATTAAAAAATACGCTTCATCAAGTGTATTTTTGATTTTACCCAATCAGTGCATGCACGTGCATGCATGTGCATGATGACCTTACCTTTTTTGTAGGAATCCACCATGTCTATCTATGTTCTAAATCCCATCCTGTTTGGTTGAAAATCAAAGGAGTTATACCCATTTAAAGTTTAAGCCAATCAGATTGCAGCGCACGTGCATGCGCGTGTTTTCATGATACCTGCTATATATTATATTGTAGTATATCCTAATGCATGACTATGTTTAAAATTTCAAAGCATTTCGTCAAAAAACAAAAGAGATATTGAAATCTTTGTTTCAGCCAATCAGGGGGAAGCGCACGTGCATGCACGTGAGTTCATGCTAATTTGACCATGTCATATTATCTAGACTATTAATATATCCTTATATAATGAGTTTCAAAGCATTTCAATAAAAAATGTAAAAGTTATGGCTATAATAAGTATATCAGTCATTTCACTCATTTCACGCGCACGCACGTGCATGCGTATGCGCGCAAAATGACCTTCGTTGTGCACACCTACACTTGACACCTATTAACCCTAAAAAGGTTTTAACTTAGTTGGGTGAACAGTTTCTGAGAACACTCGCGGACAAAAAAAGTACCGGAGAACAAAGAAGAAAAAAAAGAATAATAATAATAATAATAATAATAATAAGAAACCGAGTAAAAACAATATTTCCCTTCAAACTCCGTTTGGGGAACATAACAGTGCTAATTGTAACGGGGACCGTTACAGATGTTCCCCAAACGCTCCCCAACTCCCTTTTGGTACCATATTCCCTGTAAGCTTCATTAAATAAGACAAACTCTATGCATTTGAGATTTTAACAACGTTTATCCAGAAGTGTACCAAGTTCATTCAAATTTTAACATTGCACGCGTGCGCATGTGAATGCATGTGCGTAATGACCATATCATCTTGTCTACACAATCTATATATTTTAATATACTTAATATTTAAAGTATTTAATCCAAAATTATTAAAAAATACTTTCATTTAAGTGTATTTTTGATTTTACTCATTTCACGTGCACGCACGTGCATACATGAGCATGGTCACCATACCTTCTTGTAGAAGTCCATTACATCTATCTATGTTCTAAATCCCACCCCGTTTGGTTAAAAACCAAGGGAGTTATAGCTGTTTAAAGTTTCAGCCAATCAGATTGCAGCGCACGTACACGCACGTGCATACATGTGCATGGTGACCATACCTTCTTGTAGAAGTATATTATATCTATCTATGTTTTCAAAAAAAACCCATCCTGTTTGGTTGAAAACCAAGGGAGATTATAGCTATTTAAAGTTTAAGCCAATCAGATTGCAGCGCACGTGCATGCACGTGTTTTCATGATAATTGCTTATATATCATTTGTAGTGATATCATAATGCATGGCTATGTTCAAAATTTCAAAGGATTTCGTCAAAAAACAAGAAAGATATTATATTTTAGTTTCAGCCAATCAGAGCAAAGCGCACGTGCATGCGCGTGAGATCTTGCTATTTTGACATGTCATATTGTTTATGCTACTAATATATCCTTACATTATGAGTTTCAAAGCATTTCATCCAAAATAGAAAAGTTAGGGTTATATCTATTATATTGGTCATTTCACGTTTTGCACGTGCACGCTCTTGCAAGCACGTGCGCGCAAAATGACCTTCGTTCCGCAAATCTACATAACATGCCTACTGACCCTAAAAAGGTTTTACCTAAGTCGGATGTAACAGTTTACAAGATCACTCCCGGACAAAAAAGTACCCAAATAAGAAGAAGAAAAATAAAATAAGAATAATAATAACTTTGGTTTAACATAATAACTAGCTAATTGTAACGGGAACCGTTACAGATGTTCCCCAAACGCTCCCCAACTCCCTTTTGGTGCCTTACTCCCTGTAAGCTTCATTAAATAAGACGAACTCTATGCCTTTTAGACTATAACAATGTTTTCCCAAAAGTATATTCAATAATATATTCAAATTTATGCATTGCACGCATGCGCATTTGAATGCATGTGCGTAATGACCTTATCATCTTGTCTACACTATTTATATACTAGAAATTACAGCGTTTTATCCAAAAGTATTAAAAAATACGTTTTAATCTAGTGTATTTGTAATTTTACTCATTTCACGTGCACGCACGTGCGTGCATGTGCATGTCGACCATATTTTCTTGTAGGAGTCTGATCTTATGATTGTCTATGTTCTAAATCCCATTCTGTTTGGTTGAAAAACGAGGAAGTTATAGCAATTTTAAGTTTAAGCCAATCAGATTGCAGCGCACGTGTATGCGCATGTTTTCACGACAACAGTTATATATTATATTGTAGGACATCCTAATGCATGGTTATGTTTAAAATTTTAAAGCATTTCGTCAAAAATTAAAAAAAAGATATTGCGATTTTTGTTTCAGCGAATCACAGCAAAGCACACGTGCATGCACGTGCATGCCTGTGCATGACGACCATACCTCCTTGTGGGAGTCCATTATGTTTGTCTATGTTCTAAATCCCATACTGTTTCGTTGAAAAACAAGGGAGTTATAGCCATTTAAAGTTTAAGCCAATCAGATTGCAGCGCACGTGCATGCGCGTGTTTTCATGAAAATTTTTATATATCATATTGTAGTACATCCTAAAGTATGCTTATATTTTAAATTTCATATTATTTCGTCAAAAACCAGAAAAGATATTGAGATTTTAGTTTCAGCCAATCAGAGCAAAGCGCACGGGCATGCGCGTGAGTTAGTGCTAATTTGACAGTGTCACATTATCTACACTATGAATATATCCTTATTAAATGAGTTTTAAAATATTTCATCAAAAAATGTTAAAAGTTATGGCTATATAAAGTATATCCGTCATTTCACTCATTTCACGCGCCCGCACGTGCATGCGTATGCGCGCAAAATGACCTTCGTGTTGCACACCTACACTACACACCTATTAACCCTAAAAAGGTTTTAGCTCAGTTGGGTGAACAGTTTCTGAGAACACTCGCGGACAAAAAAAGTACCGGAGAACAAAGAAGAAAAAAAAGAATAATAATAATAATAATAAGAAACAGAGTAAAAACAATATGTTCCCAAACTTCGTTTGGGGAACATAATAATAAGAAACAGAGTAAAAACAATATGTTCCCCAACTTCGTTTGGGGAACATAATAATAATAACTAGTGCTAATTGTAACGGGGACCGTTACAGATGTTCCCCAAACGCTCCCCATGTCCCTTATCGTGCCTTATTCCTCTAAGACCTTTTATAAATATGCTAAGTATCCCAAGATTTCATTTAAGAATATAAAAGTTACAATGATATCAACTATCAACGATATATTGTTTAACGTTTTGCATGCGCGCACACGTACATGTACATGCATATGCAAGATGATTATGGCATGTTGATTAAGCGATTAACATATCTTTCTATCCCGCGAATCAAAGAAAAAAATACATATATAAATTTACCATTTTTCAAGCATATGTCATATTTTTAATATATCGATTCACATTTTATTTCTCTACTTATTTTAACCTCGGGCTCAAAGTTGGTTTTATTCCGACGACAAGGCAGGGTTAAAGTCGACTAAGGGTATCACGCCAATACCTAACCAATCAAAATGAACTTATTCAATAGTAGTTCCATACATGGAAAAGGGATTTTCCTTTCTGTTCAGAATTTTTTTAATATTTCCTCTCAGGCCATTTTGACAACTCTGATACCTGTGCCTGGTAAATTTTATATACTTTGTAAATAAATATATAAAGGTTTTTTGACCGGAACTATTCATTTTTTCCAATGCATAGGGGGCTACTCTCTGGGTTTTACAAGAGATGTTTAAAAAGACATTCGTGTCAGCTAATGTGACCTATATTGTTTAACACCTTCTTATTAATATTTTTTTCATGAATGCAAATATCTGATTATTTTACGAAGGAGCGTACATGTATATTGATTTTTAATATACCGAAAATCGCTATTTCTGGGGATTGCGTAATTCTAAAAAAAAATTCAAATAAATTTCAAAGGTAAATTAAACAAAGGATGCTTGGTATTAAAATATTATTTCAAATCAGTAGAATCGAATGCTATTAACGACATCTGAATAAATAGGCTATAAAAGGCTTATATGCCAACTTTGGTCATCTGCACTTTAATTTTAAACACGACAGGATTTGTAATTTTTTCTGTATAAATTAATAATTTCTATATACTTTGGAAACTCAAATGAAATATTTTAATACACTTTCCTCGAGCTCTTTTCTGCAGTTTTCCTGAAATTTTATGTGGGTCCGAGGTGTTATTTGAGTTTAACAGTGATTCTCTACGTTGCCATTAATTTGATTTGTTTGTGTGTGTGTGTGTGGGGGGGGGGGGGGGGGGGGGGGGTATTTTTATTCTTAACCTATTTAACGTTGGAGTTGAATCTTGTATCTTATTCCAAGAACTTAAGATTGATTGTGACATTTGGATGAAAGGTCAAGGTCATTAAAAACCACCACCTCTTTAACTTCTAACCTGTCAACCGAAATAAACTCTGAAAGGTGTTTCTAGATACATGTACATGTACTTCATGTTTCTTTTTACCCTTGGGTCAAGGACAAAGGTTAAGGTCGATTTCAAGTTCATAGGTCAAGGTGATTTTGGTAAATAGCTAATATCAACATTTTATTCAGGTTACCAGTGACCTTGACCTAAGTTTCAAGGTCAAGGGTAAAAAGATCTGCATGCTTCAGTATGTTACATGTCTTGACATTTAGAAGTTCTTAATTCTGCATGAACATCAAACACTCAAGTATACTGTCTTTTAATACATTGTGTCGGTCGCATGTGCATGCACGTCCATGTATTTACTTTTGATAGTAGTATAATGTAGGCAATCATTATATCTATTCATATTTGAAATTTCACCCTGTATTATTGAGAACCAAGAAAGTTGTAGGCATTTAAAGTTTTAGCCAATCAGATTGCAGCACACGTGCATGTGCGTGCGTTCATGATTATTCTTATATATCATGCTGTAGATCTTCATAATGTAAGACTATGTTCAAAATTTCAAAGGATTTTGTCAGAAAACAAAATAGATATTTAGACTTTAAGTTTCAGCCAATCGCAGCGAAGGGCACCTGCATGCGCGTGAGATCTTGCTATTTTGACCATGTCATCATGTCTATACTACTATTATATCCTTATATTATGAGTTTCAAAGCATTTCATCCAATATTTAAAAAGTTACGGCTAAATCTATTATATTGGTCATTTCACGTGTTACACGTGCGCGCACCTGCACGCACGTGCGCGCAAAATGACCTTCGTTCCGCACATCTACATAACATACCTAGTGACCCTAAAAAGGTTTCACCTAGATCGGATGAGTAGTTTACGAGAACACTCGCGGACAAAAAAGTACCGGAGAACAAAGAAAAAATTCAGAAAAAGTAAAAACAATATGTTCCCAAACTTCGTTTGGGGAACATAATAAGGAGACTAATTGTTCAGATTACAATTTTGATTTTAATTCAGATAACAATATGAAGTCTTTTCACCTTCTTGAGTGTTTTCATATCATTTGGCTTCAAGAAAAGAAGTTAAAAGCAAAAAAATTAATAAAACAGCAAAATTCTAATTTTCTACTACCGTGTTTTTAAGATCGGGCTCGGGGTTGGTTATATTCAATAGTAGTTCCATACATGGAAAAGGGATTTTCCTTTCTGTTCAGAATTTTTTTAATATTTCCTCTCAGGCCATTTTGACAACTCTGATACCTGTGCCTGGTAAATTTTATATACTTTGTAAATAAATATATAAAGGTTTTTTGACCGGAACTATTCATTTTTTCCAATGCATAGGGGGCTACTCTCTGGGTTTTACAAGAGATGTTTAAAAAGACATTCGTGTCAGCTAATGTGACCTATATTGTTTAACACCTTCTTATTAATATTTTTTTCATGAATGCAAATATCTGATTATTTTACGAAGGAGCGTACATGTATATTGATTTTTAATATACCGAAAATCGCTATTTCTGGGGATTGCGTAATTCTAAAAAAAATTCAAATAAATTTCAAAGGTAAATTAAACAAAGGATGCTTGGTATTAAAATATTATTTCAAATCAGTAGAATCGAATGCTATTAACGACATCTGAATAAATAGGCTATAAAAGGCTTATATGCCAACTTTGGTCATCTGCACTTTAATTTTAAACACGACAGGATTTGTAATTTTTTCTGTATAAATTAATAATTTCTATATACTTTGGAAACTCAAATGAAATATTTTAATACACTTTCCTCGAGCTCTTTTCTGCAGTTTTCCTGAAATTTTATGTGGGTCCGAGGTGTTATTTGAGTTTAACAGTGATTCTCTACGTTGCCATTAATTTGATTTGTTTGTGTGTGTGGGGGGGGGGGGGTGGGGATGGTGGTATTTTTATTCTTAACCTATTTAACGTTGGAGTTGAATCTTGTATCTTATTCCAAGAACTTAAGATTGATTGTGACATTTGGATGAAAGGTCAAGGTCATTAAAAACCACCACCTCTTTAACTTCTAACCTGTCAACCGAAATAAACTCTGAAAGGTGTTTCTAGATACATGTACATGTACTTCATGTTTCTTTTTACCCTTGGGTCAAGGACAAAGGTTAAGGTCGATTTCAAGTTCATAGGTCAAGGTGATTTTGGTAAATAGCTAATATCAACATTTTATTCAGGTTACCAGTGACCTTGACCTAAGTTTCAAGGTCAAGGGTAAAAAGATCTGCATGCTTCAGTATGTTACATGTCTTGACATTTAGAAGTTCTTAATTCTGCATGAACATCAAACACTCAAGTATACTGTCTTTTAATACATTGTGTGCGGTCGCATGTGCATGCACGTCCATGTATTTACTTTTGATAGTAGTATAATGTAGGCAATCATTATATCTATTCATATTTGAAATTTCACCCTGTATTATTGAGAACCAAGAAAGTTGTAGGCATTTAAAGTTTTAGCCAATCAGATTGCAGCACACGTGCATGTGCGTGCGTTCATGATTATTCTTATATATCATGCTGTAGATCTTCATAATGTAAGACTATGTTCAAAATTTCAAAGGATTTTGTCAGAAAACAAAATAGATATTTAGACTTTAAGTTTCAGCCAATCGCAGCGAAGGGCACCTGCATGCGCGTGAGATCTTGCTATTTTGACCATGTCATCATGTCTATACTACTATTATATCCTTATATTATGAGTTTCAAAGCATTTCATCCAATATTTAAAAAGTTACGGCTAAATCTATTATATTGGTCATTTCACGTGTTACACGTGCGCGCACCTGCACGCACGTGCGCGCAAAATGACCTTCGTTCCGCACATCTACATAACATACCTAGTGACCCTAAAAAGGTTTCACCTAGATCGGATGAGTAGTTTACGAGAACACTCGCGGACAAAAAAGTACCGGAGAACAAAGAAAAAATTCAGAAAAAGTAAAAACAATATGTTCCCAAACTTCGTTTGGGGAACATAATAAGGAGACTAATTGTTCAGATTACAATTTTGATTTTAATTCAGATAACAATATGAAGTCTTTTCACCTTCTTGAGTGTTTTCATATCATTTGGCTTCAAGAAAAGAAGTTAAAAGCAAAAAAATTAATAAAACAGCAAAATTCTAATTTTCTACTACCGTGTTTTTAAGATCGGGCTCGGGGTTGGTTATATTCAATAGTAGTTCCATACATGGAAAAGGGATTTTCCTTTCTGTTCAGAATTTTTTTAAATATTTCCTCTCAGGCCATTTTGACAACTCTGATACCTGTGCCTGGTAAATTTTATATACTTTGTAAATAAATATATAAAGGTTTTTTGACCGGAACTATTCATTTTTTCCAATGCATAGGGGGCTACTCTCTGGGTTTTACAAGAGATGTTTAAAAAGACATTCGTGTCAGCTAATGTGACCTATATTGTTTAACACCTTCTTATTAATATTTTTTTCATGAATGCAAATATCTGATTATTTTACGAAGGAGCGTACATGTATATTGATTTTTAATATACCGAAAATCGCTATTTCTGGGGATTGCGTAATTCTAAAAAAAATTCAAATAAATTTCAAAGGTAAATTAAACAAAGGATGCTTGGTATTAAAATATTATTTCAAATCAGTAGAATCGAATGCTATTAACGACATCTGAATAAATAGGCTATAAAAGGCTTATATGCCAACTTTGGTCATCTGCACTTTAATTTTAAACACGACAGGATTTGTAATTTTTTCTGTATAAATTAATAATTTCTATATACTTTGGAAACTCAAATGAAATATTTTAATACACTTTCCTCGAGCTCTTTTCTGCAGTTTTCCTGAAATTTTATGTGGGTCCGAGGTGTTATTTGAGTTTAACAGTGATTCTCTACGTTGCCATTAATTTGATTTGTTTGTGTGTGTGTGTGGGGGGGGGGGGGTGGGGTGTGGGGGGGGGGTATTTTTATTCTTAACCTATTTAACGTTGGAGTTGAATCTTGTATCTTATTCCAAGAACTTAAGATTGATTGTGACATTTGGATGAAAGGTCAAGGTCATTAAAAACCACCACCTCTTTAACTTCTAACCTGTCAACCGAAATAAACTCTGAAAGGTGTTTCTAGATACATGTACATGTACTTCATGTTTCTTTTTACCCTTGGGTCAAGGACAAAGGTTAAGGTCGATTTCAAGTTCATAGGTCAAGGTGATTTTGGTAAATAGCTAATATCAACATTTTATTCAGGTTACCAGTGACCTTGACCTAAGTTTCAAGGTCAAGGGTAAAAAGATCTGCATGCTTCAGTATGTTACATGTCTTGACATTTAGAAGTTCTTAATTCTGCATGAACATCAAACACTCAAGTATACTGTCTTTTAATACATTGTGTGCGGTCGCATGTGCATGCACGTCCATGTATTTACTTTTGATAGTAGTATAATGTAGGCAATCATTATATCTATTCATATTTGAAATTTCACCCTGTATTATTGAGAACCAAGAAAGTTGTAGGCATTTAAAGTTTTAGCCAATCAGATTGCAGCACACGTGCATGTGCGTGCGTTCATGATTATTCTTATATATCATGCTGTAGATCTTCATAATGTAAGACTATGTTCAAAATTTCAAAGGATTTTGTCAGAAAACAAAATAGATATTTAGACTTTAAGTTTCAGCCAATCGCAGCGAAGGGCACCTGCATGCGCGTGAGATCTTGCTATTTTGACCATGTCATCATGTCTATACTACTATTATATCCTTATATTATGAGTTTCAAAGCATTTCATCCAATATTTAAAAAGTTACGGCTAAATCTATTATATTGGTCATTTCACGTGTTACACGTGCGCGCACCTGCACGCACGTGCGCGCAAAATGACCTTCGTTCCGCACATCTACATAACATACCTAGTGACCCTAAAAAGGTTTCACCTAGATCGGATAAGTAGTTTACGAGAACACTCGCGGACAAAAAAGTACCGAAGAACAAAGAAAAAATTCAGAAAAAGTAAAAACAATATGTTCCCAAACTTCGTTTGGGGAACATAACTAGTGCTAATTGTAACGGGAACCGTTACAGATGTTCCCCAAACGCTCCCCAACTCCCTTTCGGTGCCATATTCCCTGTAAGCTTCATTAAATAAGACAAACTCTGTGCATTTTTTACTTTAACAACGTTTTCCCAGAAGGATACCAATTATATTCAATTTTTAGCATTGCACCCAAGCGCATGTGAATGCATGTGCGTTATGACCATATCATCTTGTCTACACTATTTATATATTTTAATATACTATATATTAAAGCATTCAGTCCAAAAGTAATAAAAATCACTCATTCAAGAGTATTTTTAAATATACTCGTTTCAAATGCACGCACGTGCGTGCACGTGCATGATGATCATACCTTCTTGTAGGAGTCCCTTACATCTATCTATGTTCTAAATCCCATCCTGTTTGGTTGAAAAACAAGGGAGTTATAGCCATTTAAAGTTTCAACCAATCCGATTGCAGCACACGTGCATGCGCGTAATTTCATGATTTTATAAAAATCATTTTGTAGAATACCCTAATGCATGACTATATTTTAAATTTCAAAGAATTTCGTCAAAAAACAAAGGAGAAATAGCAATTTAAAGTTTCAGCCAATCAGATTGCAGCACACGTGCATGCGCGTGATTTCATGATTTTTTTTTCTATATCATTTCCTAGGATATCCTAATGCATGACTATATTTTAAATTTCAAAGAATTTCGTCAAAAAACAAAGGGAGTTATAGCCATTTAAAGTTTCAGCCAATGAGTTTGCAGCACACGTGCATGCGCGTGATTTCATGATTTTTTATATCATTTTGAAGGATACCCTAATACATGACTATATTTTAAATTTCAAAGAATTTCGTCAAAAAACAAAGGAGAAATAGCAATTTAAAGTTTCAGCCAATCAGATTGCAGCACACGTGCATGCGTGTGATTTCATGATTTTTTTTTTCTATATCATTTCCTAGGATATCCTAATGCATGACTATATTTTAAATTTCAAAGAATTTCGTCAAAAAACAAAGGAGAAATAGCCATTTAAAGTTTCAGCCAATCAGATTGCAGCACGCGCGCATGCGCATGCTTTCATGAAAATTCTTATATATCATGCGGTAGATCTTCATAATGTAGGACTATGTTCAAAATTTCAAAGGATTATGACAAGAAACAAGAAAGTTATTGAGACTTTAGTTTCAGCCAATCAGAGCGAAGCGCACGTGCATGCGCGTGAGATCTTGCTATTTTGACCATGCTATCTTGTCTATACTACTAATGTATCCTTACATTATGAGTTTCAAAAAATTTCATCAAAAAATAGAAAAGTTACGGCAATATCCATTATATTGGTAATTTCACCTATTGCACGTGCGCGCTCTTGCAAGCACGTGCGCGCAAAATGACCTTTATTTGGCAACTCTACATAACATGCCTACTAACCCTAAAAAGGTTTCACCTAAGTCGGATGTGTAGTTTACAAGATCACTCGTGGACAAAATTTTCCCAGGAAGAAGAAAAATAATAATAAGAATAATAATAATAAGAAACAGAGTAAAAACAATATGTTCCCCAACTTCGTTTGGGGAACATAATAAGAAACAGAGTAAAAACAATATGTTCCCCAACTTCGTTTGGGGAACATAATAAGAAACCGAGTAAAAACAATATGTTCCCAAACTCCGTTTGGGGAACATAATTAGATATATGAAGCATAGCATCATTTGCCATTTCATTATCTAT